>NC_059298.1:18873825-18881325 GCF_017591435.1 Portunus trituberculatus
TACACAAGGAATCAAACCCAAACAAAACTCCCTTGACATGACTTCTTGCAATGGGAGAAAAAAGGAAAGCCGAGCAAAACACTTCATGTATAAAAGATAACCATTTTTTCCTTGTATTTTTGAGGCTTCCGTTATTTATTTACTTTGTGTAGTATATTTCTTTCTCTACTCCATGGGTGAGGGTTGAGGTGAAAGTTGGCTGCATGGAAGACGGAGGGAAGGAGGAAGGAGAGGAAGGAGGAAAAGAAGGAAAGGGTGGAGAGAGGAATAAAGAGAGCTGATGGAAAAAGGAAGGTTACTTAAGAAAAAAGGAGGGAGACATGAAAACGTATATGTTGATGATAATGATAAGGAGGAGGAGAAAAAGGAAGAGAAAGAGGAACAAGAAGAGGAGGAATTAAAGAGGAGGAGGAGAAGGAAGAGGAGGAAGGAAAGTTCTGTTATTGTCCCAAAGCAGACTATCATCTGGATCGCATGAACTTACACACACACACACACACACACACACACACACACACACACACACACACACACACACACACACACACACACACACACACACACACATTTATGAAATGTTGTGTGTGTGTGTGTGTGCCGATAATGAGACTGATCATTCAATTTGCCACTAATTATTCATAAAAGTAATCACCCGCGAAGAGTGTACGGGGAAGAGTGCTGAACACAGAACACACACACACACACAAACACACAAACACACGCACGCACGCACACACACACACACACACACACACACACACACACACACACACACACACACACACACACACACACACACACACACACACACACACACACACACACACACACACACACACACACACACACACACACACACACACACACACACACACACACACACACACACACACGCAACAACAACAATAACAACAACAGCAACAAAGAAAAAAGAGCTATAAACGAACCGAAACGACGAACGAACAGACACACACAAAAAAAGAGCGAACAAATGAAATGAAAACAAAACATGAATGCGAACGAACATCAGATGAAATAAAAAAAAACTCACAATAAAGTTATAAACGTATTAATTAATTAACTAGATGACCCAGTCACTAATGGAATACGAACGTAAAAATGCATTGATATTCAGAAAGCCAAAATAACGAAACACGTATGGAAAAATATAAATATTAGAAATTCAGTCAAAACAAACAAAAAAAGAAAGATTTTCGGATATAAACAAGTTCGAAGCGCAGTACATATATCATCTATAGATATTGATGAATAAATAAAAAAATTGTAATAATAATGAAGACTACGGACATAACAAGCGAATGCAGAGAACAGAAAGAAGAGAGAGAGAGAGAGAGAGAGAGAGAGAGAGAGAGAGAGAGAGAGAGAGAGAGAGAGAGAGAGAGAGAGAGAGAGAGAGAGAGAGAGAGAGACACTCGGCATGGATTTCGAGAGTGAAAGTAACAATAAAACGTGATAAATATGCACTCTATCAATCTGTCTGCCTATCTGTTTGTCTGTTTCTCTCTGGTTGTCTCTCTAAAGGTATGAAGTACAAATACACTAATAAGCAATAGCTGTATCGAACATTGCATTCACTTATAGAAAATAAATAAACGAATAAATCAACGAATACTTACCCGTCACAACAAAAGCAAAAACAGGAAAAGAAAAAAAAATAGGAAAAAAAAAAATTAAGCATCGAATAAACAAAATAAAAATACGAAATATGAAAAAAAACAATAAGTAAAATCTTAATACACTAAAAAAAAAAGACACACAAACACACAAGAAACACACCAAAGAAAATACCAATAGACCAATAGACAAAAAAAAGGAAAAGGAAAAGAAAAAATTAACAAAATCCACTTCCCCCCAAAACACCACGAAAACAGGGAGGATATAAAACAGCAAGAGATCAATAAGCAAAAGCGAGGAAGGGAAAAGAGAAAAAAAAAGAGAGAAAGGTATGGAATAAAGGGGCGAGAGGGAGGAGGAGGAGGAGGAGGAGGAGGAGGAGGAGGAGGAGGAGGAGGAGGAGGAGGAGCAGGAGGAGGAGCAGGAGGAAGCACAAATAGGGGGATAAGGGAAAATGAACAAGAGAAAACGATTAAAAAAAAGAGAAAGAAAATAGGTAGAAAAGGGAAAGAGAAGGAGGGAGAAAGGGAATCGGGAGGGAGAGAAAGGGGATGGGAATAACAAAAAAATGGGGAGAAAAATAGGCAGTGAGAGTGCAAAAGAGGGCGATGAAGCGAGAAGAGAGACGGAGTTTGCAGTTATTATTACACCTGGCGAGGGGAGACTCAGTGAATCAAGATAAAACAGGGGAGAGCCGACTGGGAAATATGGTCCAGAGAGAGAGAGAGAGAGAGAGAGAGAGAGAGAGAGAGAGAGAGAGAGAGAGAGAGAGAGAGACGAGTGTGTGGGTGAAGTGAATGAATGAATGAAGTTGGATGCGCCTATTAGAGTGAGGAATGCTGGTAGGAAGAGAAGGTATTTTGTTTGTTTGGTTAGTGGGAAGGTAGTAGTAGCAGTAGTAGTAGTAGTAGTAGTAGTAGTAGTAGTAGTAGTAGTAGTAGTAGTAGTAGTAGTAGTAGTAGTGTGTGTGTGTGTGTGTGTGTGTGTGTGTGTGTGTGTGTGTGTGTGTGTGTGTGTGTGTGTGTGTGTGTGTGTGTGTGCAAGCGTGCTACATAAAAGGGGTGGAAAATATAAAAACTCCTCTTTTCACCCTTCATTATGTGCATGTGCTTGCCTTTCCCTGTGTCTGTTAATCTCTCTCTCTCTCTCTCTCTCTCTCTCTCTCTCTCTCTCTCTCTCTCTCTCTCTCTCTCTCTCCCTTCGTGCACGTTATCCCCCCTTGTTACATTTATCTCATTTAATAACATCCTGACATTTCATAAAGGACGCGTCACTTTGGTAATTCAGTTTGTTGTAATGGCGTATTGTAATATTCTAGGCCGGCTGCTGCTCGTCCATGACAGCGGCGGGAAATAATGCACGCGGGATAATTATGCATTACTTGTCACTGCCCACCGAGGTAATTAAATACTCGAATGCGCATGCACCGCCCGCAGCAACACCACCACCACCAGCGCCGCCGCCACCACCACCACGACCACCACCGCCACCACTGCCTCTGCTGCCTCCATCACCCATCACTGTGCACATTTATACATACATACATACTTGCACTTATATAATGTATTCTCAAATGTATGTATACGCAATACATACGTAAGTAGCGATATGTAAGGTATACTGAAGCTTATATACATGTATATCTAGACAAGTTTCAATACTGATACTAAATAAGGTTGGTAAAGATACATGCACCGATATTATGTATTTCTTAGCCTTAAACACACGCGCGAGGACACATATATACACAAACGCACAAACAAACACACAAAACACACACACACAGACACACAGACACACACACACACACACACACACACACACACACACACACACACACACACACACACACACACACACACACACAGAAATAGACACAGACAGACACACATACACACACACACACACACACACACACACACACACACACACACACACACACACGCGCGCGCCTGGTAGCTCAGTGGTTAGAGCGCTGGCTTCACAAGCCAAAGGACCGGGGTTCGATTCCCCGGCCGGGTGGAGATATTTGGGTGTCTCCTTTCACGTGTAGCCCCTGTTCACCTAGCAGTGAGTAGGTGCGGGATGTAAATCGAGGAGTTGTGACCTTGTTGTCCCGGTGTGTGGTGTGTGCCTGGTCTCAGGCCTATCCGAAGATCGGAAATAATGAGCTCTGAGCTCGTTCCGTAGGGTAACGTCTGGCTGTCTCGTCAGAGACTGCAGCAGATCAAACCGTGAAACACACACACACACACACACACACAGAAATAGACACAGACAGACACACATACATACAAACACACGGACGGACACACACACACACACACACACACACACACACACACACACACACACACACACACACACACACACACACACGTCTAGATGAATGAAAGTAAACAACACACGCAAAGAGAATAAATACAAACATCCGAGTCGCCATGCGCACACACACACACACACACACACACACACACACACACACACACACACACACACACACACACACACGTAGAAAACAGACAAATATGCATAAAAGTTAATGACGCACACGCACATAATGAAGTACACACAAAAACACGCTCACACTCAAACATACAAATATGCACCACGATTAATGATGCAGAAAGGAATGCTCTCTCTCTCTCTCTCTCTCTCTCTCTCTCTCTCTCTCTCTCTCTCTCATGAGCAGACTCTCGCATGCACGCTAACTAACATACATTCCTCTTATACCTTTATGTGTGAATGTGTATATATAGCATTGCATTTTGCGTACATATTTCGGTTATGTATTGGTCGACAGCCTGACAATAAATGCCTGATATATGAAACAGCAGCTTCATACAAATGTAATAAAAAATATAATATATAGCCAAGCGCAGTATAAAGTAGGAAAAAGCAGAGAGAGAGAGAGAGAGAGAGAGAGAGAGAGAGAGAGAGAGAGAGAATGCAAACAATAATCCCTTCTCTCTCTCTCTCTCTCACACACACACACACACACACACACACACACACACACACATACAAAAAAAGATAAAATGGAACGAAAAAAAGAAAAGATAAAAGCTGTTGAAATAAAAAGAGCAACCCTTAATTAAACTAATCTAAACGGGAGTGTTCAACCAATGAGGGTCGAAAGCTCATGTCCGAATACCTATTGGCTCCACCCACCTCTCATTAGGCCAATCACGGGAGAGCGGCCGATTTTAAATAACACAGGGGGAGAGAGACAGAGGGCACAGACATAAAAATAATGAAAATAACTAGTCAAGCAGTGTCACATGGTAGGGAGAGAGGGAGAGAGAGAGAGGGGAAAGAGAGGGAGTGCATTACTGTGGGAGATTTACGTGCATGCGATATGTTAATGACGCATAAACTAAACGCATGGAAAAATAAAGCTTCATATTTAACGCATCCTGATACTCATAACCTGAAGTGACATGCACCAAAATGCACTACGGTCATGCACAAGCTTAATGCAGGTCCATGCGCGGGGCCGCTGCAGCGCTGAACGGAATAATGCTCTTAACAAACTAACTGCAAAATATCACACTAAAGTAACGCGCCCGTACTGTCAAAATACAGTCATGTCGCTCTCGTCAAATTAACTTCACGCTGACTTTACATAGACACACACACACACACACACACACACACACACACACACACACACACACACACACACACACACACACACGCGCACAGCACAGCACAGCGCGCGCACACACACTCACGCAAGCACATATACACACACACGGTAAGGTTAGTCACACTACAGTCTTGTATGCAAGTAAACTGGAGCTAAAAATGAACCAATGACCTTGCATGAGAGAAAAGGAGACAGGAAATATAAAACAACATCCACCGATCTTACACACAAACGTTTCAGAAAATAAAAGTTGTGTAACAAAAGGTCAGATCAGTTTTTGGTCATGTATCGACCTTCCTTTTATGAACAAACTAGAGCCACATGAGATGAATGAAGCTCACAAACTATTCCTTTATTAACACAGAAAGATCGCATCATTTTTTTCCCTACATGCACGTAGGTATACCTTCCATTCCTTTGAAAAACATATATTCTATCATACATCAACTCTCACACTTCTTTTCGAATATAATTTCACCAGCACATAGGCGCGTGCGCGCGCGCGTACACACACCCACCCACACCCACCCACCCACCCACACACACACACACACACACACACAACACACACACACACACCGCGTAGCACGCTCAACTCACAATCCAGAGGGTTCGAATCCCGGGAAGAGGCGAGGCAAATGGGCAAGCCTCTTAATGTGTGGCCCCTGTTCACCTAGCAGTAAATAGGTACGGGATGTAACTCAAGAGGTTCTGGCCTCGCTTTTCCGGTGTGTGTTGTGTGTGATGTGGTCTTAGTCCTACCCGAAGATCGGTCTATGAGCTCCGAGCTCGTTCCGTAATGGGGAAGACTGGCTGGGTGACCAGCAGACGACCGAGGTGAATTACACACACACACACACACACACACACACACACACACACACACACACACACACTTATCCTTCACTAAAACATCCAAACTAACCATTCAAATACCATAAAACTTCTTTTCTCCTACATCACCTCATCAGCATCCTCTTTCTCACTCTCCAATAATTCTTGACTAACACTTCGTAACCACCTACGTACACACAATCCACGGATGCCCGCCACGCCTCTGTTAAATTTTCGCTTCACTACCGCGCACAAATCTTCCACCTACAAATACACGGCGCGTCATTAGTACTTTGCTAGCTAACCTTCGCTGACAGCCACATCACACAGCCTCCCGCCATTGCCAGGCATACACGTATATACAAATTTCACTCATCTTTAGTCCCGCCTGACGTGCAGAAGCCACACTGTCATGCACAAACCATTATTTCATTCCCAAACTATTTTTCATGCATAATCTATCCTTTCATGCATAACCATGACAGAATAAAATTCAAAATCGTGTTTAATTTTCCACTCTCTTGGTGTTATTCTTTTTCATTTATTGATTTATGCTTGTCTTTTTTTTTTTTTTGCTCTCTCTCTCTCTCTCTCTCTCTCTCTCTCTCTCTCTCTCTCTCTCTCTCTCTCAAATAAAAACTATACTGTTCCCCATTTTCTCCTTTTAAGACAACATCGTTCTGCCACTTTCACATTTACACAATCTCTTTTCGGTTTTATAAGGCATAGTTCTCTCTCTCTCTCTCTCTCTCTCTCTCTCTCTCTCTCTCTCTCTCTCTCTCTCTCTCTCTCTCTCTCTCACTCTCTGACCCCCACCTTCCCTTCCTCTAGCATCTCCCTTCCTTTCACCCTCCCTTCCTCACCCTCGCTCCTCCATAGCCCTTACCCAATAAGTTCCCCGTCCTTACCTCCCTCCCTCTTTCCCTCTGTCCCTCCGTGCTTTCCTCTCTCACCCTTCTGATCCGTCCTCGTCCGACTCCAGTGGCGGCACGAACTGACCAACGAAGCCGAAGTCAGTGTCACGCGGGAGGGGTCGGGACGTGGGGTGTTGGGCCAGTGTGATACTCGGTCAATTTCCCCCTGTGATCGTGGCCGAATTTAAATATATATTATAGTCCGCCTCCGCTCACTGCTATCTTGCGAGGGAGTAGCTATTCCTCAACACGCGGCCTTTATCTGCGTCAGGAGCCGGGGTGGTGGTGGTGGTGGTGGTGGTGGTGGTGACGGTGTTGGTGGTGGTGGTGGTACTGCTTCTACTACTCGTCTTCTTATCCTTCTTGAGTCACGTAAGGAAAAAGAAGAAAAAAAGGAAGGAAGATGTTTGTCTCAGGGGTGGGGTGGGAGGTGTAAGGGTACTATGTGATTGGGTTCTGTGTGTGTGT
>NC_059298.1:18886325-18891325 GCF_017591435.1 Portunus trituberculatus
GAGAGAGAGAGAGAGAGAGAGAGAGAGAGAGAGAGAGAGAGAGAGAGAGAGAGAGAGAGAGAGAGAGAGAGAGAGAGAGAGAGAGAGAGAGAGAGAGAGAGAGAGAGAGAGATAACACATTCTATTTTTTATGAAGACAAACATGAAGATAAATGGAAATAGAATAAAACAAGAGAGAATTAGAAAATATTTAACATCCTTCAGTACTGGGATGAATTTTACCTTGAAATTTGTGTACGATTGGGACATTAGGAGGGGTTTATTGAGGTCAGAAATTTAATGGTTAGAGTCTTTACTAATTAAATCATCATATAAGTTTCCGAACCTGTATAAGATCACCAAATAGCAGTCGGAATTAATATGGAAACGTGACATGGTACTGAAGGGGTTAATTAAGGAGAGCCATAATCAACCCCTCAAATCAACAAGATCATAATTATTAATCACGAAGCAAAAATAGAAAACGAGGAAACTGCTGAAGAATCTGAAATAAAATCAAGAGACACAGAGAGAGACATTCTAATCTAGGAAAAACTGAAAACTGAGACAGAAAAAAAGAAAAAAGAAAAAGAAAACAACTCGGAATGAAAAATAACGAGGGTAAAAATGAAAACTAAGACTGAAAAAAAAATGCTACTAAAATTTTTGAAGGAAAAACACTCGGAAAGAAAAAGAAGAAATATGAAGAAGAAAAACGGAAGTCAAAGAAGAATGCAGAGGATGAGAAAAATAACAAAGAAAAGTCAGGAATAATTATGCTCAGGAGAGAGAGAGAGAGAGAGAGAGAGAGAGAGAGAGAGAGAGAGAGAGAGAGAGAGAGAGAGAGAGAGAGAGAGAGAAATAAGTTTTCCTCTTAAGTGTACTTTTTATTCTTTGAAGAGGGAAATGATTTTTATCACTGGGAGACGAAGTTCTGGACTCACCTTCTTTTCATACATTTTTTTCTCTTCAGAAATAAACAGTCCGAGAATTTATCAGAAAGGAGGAGGAGGAGGAGGAGGAGGAGGAGGAGGAGGAGGAGGAGGAGGAGGAGGAGGAGGAGGAGGAGGAGGAGGAGGAGGAGGAGGAGGAGGAGGAGGAGGAGAAGGAGAAGGAGAAGGAAAAGAAGAAGGAGGAGGAGGAGGAGGAGGAGGAGGAGGAGGAGGAGGAGGAGGAGGAGGAGGAGGAGGAGGAGGAGGAGGAGGAGGAGGAGGAGGAGGAGGTCGGAAGCGACATCGAGGACAAACATGAAAAGAAATGAGAAATAAGAGGAGGAGAAGGAGGAGCAGGAAGAGAAGAAGGAAGAAGAGAAATACAAAGACAAGAAAGACGAGGAAGAGGATGACGTAAAGGTGTAAAAGAAGAAGAGAATGAAAGGGAAAAATAGAAAAGAACAATGGAACTCGAAGAAAAAACAAAATAAAAAAAATAATTTGATGCCAAGAAAATGATGATAAAAACACACACACACACACACACACACACACACACACACACACACACACAAATGCATCAATGAAGAAGATGATTGAGATACGCAGGTGAATATGCAGATGAAAAAAAAAATGACCTCAGGAATGGGATAAATCAATAGCCGTTCTTTATAAATTGCAGTGATGTGAATGTATAAGTAAATTGCACTCTATTATTTCATTCACATGATTTTTTTTCTTTTCGTTGGACTTCCTAAGATAACACAAGAAAATTCGCCTTACTTTGTGGCGCTTATTGACAGGTGGGTTACTGTAATGGTGTGTGATTTATGGACAGCCTCGTGAATCCACCTTAACACACACACACACACACACACACACACACACACACACACACACACACACACACACACACACACACACACACACACACACACCAAAAATAGGGCAATTAAAGAAAACAAATAAAAACAAAACACGATAAAAGCATAAAAGAACATACAATTAATCTCTATAAGTTAAAACACACACACACACACACACACACACACACACACACACACACACACACACACACACACACACACACACACACACACACACACACTATACATCAAGGCTGGCCGCACTCAAGCAACAGTGAGGAAGCAAAAGAGGGAGGGAGGGAGGGGAGGCAGGAGGGAGTTGAGTCAGTAACCTTCTGCAGCTGACAATCTGCGTCGCTAAACTTATAATCCAGGTTTAATTTGTAATAATGCCTGTAATTAGCATAATGAGCCACCACCTAATAACGCACAAAGGCTCATGGCGTACTGAAACGTATCCAATTATATCATTACCTCTGATTTAGGGACTTATTAGTGCCAGATTATCAGGCAGTGAAGGTAATTGTTCAGTGATTAAACTTTAAGTGTTTTAAATATGGCCCGTGATTCTCGACCTGGTTCAAAGCTTTCTCTCTCTCTCCCTCTCCCTCATTTTTTTTTCTTACCCCCCTATAAGGGTTGAATGCCTTCCTCTCCATTCTGCCTCCCTATCCCCGTCCCTTGTCACCCTCCTTCCCTATACTTCCGTCACTTTTTACCTCCGTACCTTGGCCCCTACATCCCTCATCCCCTTTCTCTCTCCCTCTCTCCCTTCTCTTCTCGTCCCTACCTGTCTCTTTTTGCATTCACCCCTACGTGCCTCCCTCTGCGCCCCTCTGTTCCCCTTCTTTCCCTCCCTGTGTTCCCTTTACTTTCACTCTCCCATCTCTTCGCCCCTCCTCCACTCCTCTGCTCTCTACCACACTCCCATCCTCCCTCCGTCACCCTCCTATCTCGTTCCTGGTCAAGGAAAAGAGGGCAGGTTTTGATAAGGGTTTTATTATGGGTAATTATATTCACGGCCACATTAAGACTCTGACACACACACCCACACACACACACACACACACACACACACACACACACACACACACACACACACACACACACACACATACACACACACGCACACACGAGTGAGTTAAAAATACGATATACCCTCATCTTTTTAAAAATAATTTAGTCCCCAGCAGAAAGATTAAATCAATTAATCGTTAGGTATGCAAGTGGTGTAAGGTAATTGATCCTCCTTACATCATCTAATTACGTGTTATTCAAGTGTCAATCCCCTGCAGAGATCGTAGCTGAAGGAAAAACTATAGAGCCATGCTTACAAACCTCAAGATTGACTCAACTTGTCTAACTGTAAGTTGACAGATGAAACAGATGTTATTTAGATCAAAGAAAACAATTTCGAAGAGAGACATATTATATACATGAGAGGAAAAAATGTCAATACCTAAAGTACATTCAATGCGAGATGGAAAGGAAAAATTAAGATACTGAAAGGAAAATAAGAATATGAAGACAAAACATGAAAAAAAATATAAATAAACGGAGAAGATAATAAAACAAAATCATGTAAGATAAAGAAAGAAAAATATGAAATACAAAGGAATACTGAAGAAAACACAAAGTACAAAAATTACAAGTAAACAGCGAGCAAAACACAAAGTAATCTAAACACCAACTATAAATAAAACATTCCACAGCGATGACAAAGACGAGGAAGGGCAGGTGTGAGGGCGAGAAGGAAGCAACGCGGCCACACCTTCTTCACACCCTCATTAAAAGGAACTAATCACCTGTGGGCGACGACGACGACGACGGCTACGCGGCGGCGGTGGCGGTGGTGGTGGTGGACGTTGATGACGACCATTCATGTGATTAAATAATTATGATCCGGCGTCACACTTGAATCAGAATACTAAATTAACACGAATTGTAAGTTATGCGCTGAATCATTGAGGCGAGGCGCGTGTAGCCTTAATTATGAACCCATGAAAGTCTGCCGCTAATTATCAAATCACGCTTGATTAATGATAACAAGATGTATGCTGCATTATTAGAGAGTAATCCGAGGCTTAATTGTCAGAAATGACTACGTTGTATGCTACGGAACATAACCCCCCACCTCTCACTAAACTCCACCCCATCCACTTCACCACCACCTCCACCTCTTTCTTTTACTACTCATTTACCACATCCTTTTCCTCCACCTCCTCCTCCCTCCACCTCCTCCCCTTCCTCCTACACCTCCAGCTCCTCCTTCTCTCTCATTTTAGATACAAAGTACAAAGCTAAGTAGTTGAAATTACATTAAAAAAAAAAGTAAAGTTGGAGTAATTTTCTTTTAAGAGTCAATAGCAAAAACTAGTATCAACCTCTACACACACACACACACACACACACACACACACACACACACACACACACACACACACACACACACACACACACACACACACACACACACACATCGCGGCGAGGAGTTAATGAAACCAGCAAATTATATATGATTGCAATGACATCCCTGCTTGAATTAGCTGCTCAACGTCTAATTGTCCTCCTTCTCCTCTTTCTACTACTACTACTACTACTACTACTACTACTACTACTACTACTACTACTACTACTACTACTACTACTACTACTACTACTACTACTACTACTACTACAACAACTTCTCCTCACCCTTTTACTCCTGATTCTCTTCCTCCTCCCTTCTCTTCCGATTATTCACCACCTCCTAATCCTCTTCATTTAGACATTTCTTCTTGCTAATTTTCTACTTCTTTATCTTTATCAATCTTCCTCTCTCTTATCAATACCTAACTGCATATCAAACTACTACTCCTCCTCTCCTCCTCCTCCTCTCCCATCACCACCACCACCACCACTATCATCTTTATCATCATCGTTCTCAGTTTGTACTATTTCTTTATATTTTTTTTTCCCCCGCAGCAACTCCAGTCACGGCGGTTGGCAAAAGCTCCCGTAGGTGTGTTTTTGAATAATTAGAAGATTATTCGATGGTTAATTTGGGAGTTGATTAGCTCATGACCACCGCTAATGTGATAAAGGGAGAGAGAAATACGTGCAAATTTATGATCCAAATTACATTACGCTTAGGCCACCACCACCATTGTGTGTGTGTGTGTGTGTGTGTGTGTGTGTGTGTGTGTGTGTGTGTGTGTGTGCAAATATCTCAACACCTGCTCTG
>NC_059298.1:18903825-18913825 GCF_017591435.1 Portunus trituberculatus
TGTAGGCGCGGTCCTTATCCAGCAGTAAATCATAGAAGGTGTTAATTATGACGGTGGCGATAAATAATGATGATGTATGTTGATTTATGAATGGAGATGATAAGTGGAAGTAAGTAAGCATGTTTTATGCAGGGAGTGTTACGTGTAGGCCCGATGGCTTCCTGCAGCTTCCCTTATTTAATATAGTTCTTGTGCAATTATGATGATGATGATGATGATGATGATGATGATGATAATAATAATGCATGGTCTCGAAACTCAAGTATATTGCATAGAATGAAGAGAAAGGATTACTATATTGATTTGAGCCTAAGTGTTTATTACAGCGGGGTCACGTGACACAGGAGGATGGAGTGAAGGAGAAAGTAAGTCCGTTATTTTCAGATGTGTTGTCAGTTTGTGATGATGTTGATGGTGATAATGATAGTGACGTTTCATGCTACATCATAAAAATCGATTAATAAAAACGTCAGAGAGAGAGAGAGAGAGAGAGAGAGAGAGAGAGAGAGAGAGAGAGAGAGAGAGAGAGAGAGAGAGAGAGAGAGAGAGAGAGAGAGAGAGAGAGAGAGAGAGAAGAGAAGAGAAGAGAAGAGAAGAGAAGAGAAGAGAAGAAAAGAAAGAGAAGAGAAGAGAAGAGAAAGAAAAGAAAAGAAAAGAAAAGAAGAGAAGAGAAGAGAAGAGAGAGAGAAGAGAAGAGAAGAGAAGAGAAGAGAAGAGAGAAGAAGAAAGAAAGAAAAGAAAAGAAAAAGAGAAGACAAGACAAAACAGGAGAAGAAAAATCGAAACAAGACAGAGAAAGAACCAAAAACAAAAAAATTGAATTGAGACAAAAATAGAATGGAGACCAAGAGACAGAGACACAGAGTCAAATCGAGAGAAGAAGAAGAAGAAGAGAGAGAGAGAGAGAGAGAGAGAGAGAGAGAGAGAGAGAGAGAGAGAGAGAGAGAGAGAGAGAGAGAGAGAGAGAGAGAGAGAGAAAAAAAAAACAGAAAATCGAATCGAGGATAAGACAGAGAGATAGAGAAGAACGGAGACAGAGACAGAGATAGAGAGAAAATGAATATGAGAGTCGGCCGAAGCAGAACAGAACAGATGAATAAAGAAAAAGACAACATAAAAGGTCTGGTTGGCGATAAGCTACAGGAGACAGAAACGGAATGGAACTGTTAACAGGCAGTAAAAACAAAGGGTAGGAAGGGCGGCGTTGGCACTGGCACTAGCGGCGGCGGCGAGAGAGAGAGAGAGAGAGAGAGAGAGAGAGAGAGAGAGAGAGAGAGAGAGGATGGAGGGAAGTATGGAGGGTTAAACGGGAGGAGGGAGGGATGGAAGGAGCGCTCATGATGGGAACACGGAAGAGCTGGAGAGGTGTTGGTGAGGGGAAGGTGAGGGGAAGGTGAGGGTGGATGGTGAGGCCAAGGCGGCGGTAGATGACTGTTATGGATGATATTGTTATGGTGGTGATGGTGAAAATGATGGTGATGGTAAGAGAGAGAGAGAGAGAGAGAGAGAGAGAGAGAGAGAGAGAGAGAGAGAGAGAGAGAGAGAGAGAGACCCAAACTCTCTCTCTCTCTCTCTCTCTCTCTCTCTCTCATGCAAACCACTACCCTTGAGTTATGGACATTTGCCGTCTCACTTCGTCCTGTTCTTGTGGCTTTTCTCACATTTAGTCTTCTCATTCACCATTACCTTCCCTTCATCGCCTTTCTCCTTCCCTCCTCTCCTCCCTACAATATTTTCTTACTGAATTCCTTCTTGCTCTTCCCCTCGTTCTTGTCTCCTTCCTCCTCTTCATTTTTGCTCTCCTTCTACTACCAGTACTATTGTTGTTCTTTTTTCTCTTTCTGGTCTTCCTTCTATACTTCTTACTGTCTTTATCAGTCTATTCCTCCTCTTCTCCTTCCTGACGATTTTTTTTTCCTACCATTATTCTTCCTTATACTTGTTCTCCTGGTATCCTTTCTCTTCCGTGTTATTCTTCTTTTTCTTCTGTTCATTATTTTTCTTCTACTCCTCCTCTTCCTCTCCTCCTACTACTACTATTACTACTACTACTACTACTACTACTACTACTACTACTACTACTATTACTAATATTACTGCTACTACTACAGATTATACATTTTCTTTGGCTTTTTAAAGATACCTTTAATAAATGTGAAAGTAAGGAAACCTATGTAATGTCAAGATTAATTAATGGTGTCTTATCTTTCTTCCTTTGCTTCTTGTTGTCTTCTAGGTATTTATTTATATTTTTCTTGTTGATCTTCATTTCCCTAGTTCTTTTTCTGTCTTTCATTTATTTTCTTTATATTTCCTTATTCTTTCTCTCTTTCTTACGATTATGAGACTATCTGGAAAGCACGATGTTAGTAAGGAAAAGAAAACGTAATTTCTATCTAAGTCTACCCCAATAACATGAATATTAATCAGAACAAAAGATAATATTTGCAAGTACGTTTTTCACTATCAATTTTAAAAAACAAGGTAGTTAATTATGATGAAACTGGGAAAAACATGATTGATTGAAACTAGTCCATTCCAGCAAGCAGAAATTTCAATAGAATACTTAATTTATTCATATACAAAAATAGTGAGAAGACCTGGACGCATTACACGATATACTCATGCGTCACCGTCACATCACTTCTTGGGCGTGGTTGCATCACTGTTCTCCGTCCTTCCATTAGCCTGGTGACCGTTCCAGGCGTGCGTCCAGCATCCAGCGCACCGCACCGCACTTTCCAGCGCCTGTGAGCCACAACGAGAGAAGACTTAAGCAACCCTTCACCCCAATGGTGCCCGCCCCTTCTCTGCTCCCCCACAAGCTTTCGATGATAGGAAAAAAAAAAAAAAGAGGGGGAGTAAAAATGCGTTTAAAAATCCTTGTTATTAATTTCCAAGACTGACGCAACAAAAGAATTGAATTACTCCACTTCACTTTCTCGCTCCTCTCTGTGGTACTCTCGTTGCGGCACCTCAAGGCATCATCATGAACAAGCGCTTGTACCTCCACACAGGGCCGCACCGAGTGCTTCCCGCGCCTCCGTCTCCTGCACGCCGCACACACCTTCGGAGCGAATTTGATAGAAGCTAAAAGCCATCTCAGCAGTCATGAAAGTTTTATATAAACTTTAGAGATAAATGTGGGGAACTAGTTATTGCATAGGCGGTCGGAATGAATGTTGATTACTTTTTTCAGTTTCCTGTTGTTTCCACTTCCATATTTTTAATGGAATCGCACGTGTATATAGACTCAATTGTAGTTTCCCTCCCCTTCCTCCCTCCGTAAAAACTGGAGTCGCTGTTATTTCCAATATTATATATACTGTATTGAATTAACTTGAGAGGAGTACGGCTGCCGGGGAGGGTTGCAATCGACGACAGGGGCGGTGCCGACAATGTCACCGCCGACTCTCTCCTCGTACGACGCACCCACCGGGGAAAGGAAGTGCAAATCGCCCACACCTTTCCCACGTCATTGGCAAGGCAACACCCGGGGAAATCTGGGGCCCCGAGGCGAAAGCAAAAGACAGAGAAAGAGAAAGAGAGAGAGAGAGAGAGAGAGAGAGAGAGAGAGAGAGAGAGAGAGAGAGAGAGAGAGAGAGAGAGAGAGAGAGAGAGAGAGAGAGAGAGAGAGAGAGAGAAACGCTATTCCTTGCAGACGTGTATTTTGGAGTGTGTGCATCTTTTTGTGTGTTTATGGCTGTGTGTTGAGCGTGGCGATGTTGCGTTGTTACATATAGGCAGAGGGGATTGCACTTTTCCTACGCTGTGTCGTGTATTGTGTTCCCTGAGTGCTGTGCTATTTGTGCTGCGCTGCATTGGCGTTCCCTCGTGTTGTGTTGGATTAAGCAGCCCTGTCTTGTGTTTCTTGTGCTGTGCTTGCTTCTCCTGCTGCACAATTGCATCCCGGTATTTACATGTGAATCTAGTGCTGTTGATGCAATCTTAACTTACTTTTCTCCGTGATGTTAAAATTCAGATCGTATCAATTTGTTAACCTACAATGCATTTTGCTATTTCTTGAGATTCACAGCATTATTTTTTTTTCTTTTTCTTTCTTTTCCATATGCTGTTTTATTTTGCGTGATGCGATGTTGCTCTGCTTCGCTTTATAATGTAGGTGACGAAGACGAAGAGGGCAGAGGGGAAGGAAGAAGGGAAAAAGAGAGAGAGAGAGAGAGAGAGAGAGAGAGAGAGAGAGAGAGAGAGAGAGAGAGAGAGAGAGAGAGAGAGAGAGAGAGAGAGAGAGAGAGAGAGAGAGAGAGAGAGAGAGAGAGAGAGAAGAGAAGAAGAAGAAGAAGAAGAAGAAGAAGAAGAAGAAGAAGAAGAAGAAGAAGAAGAAGAAGAAGAAGAAGGAACCAGAGAAAGGAAAGTTTGAAGGTTAGGGAAAGGCCACGACGGAATGGAGGCGAAGAGGAACAGAGAATATTTAGTAATGGAGAGGAGAAGGAAGAAAAAAACAGGAATGAGAGAATGAGAGCGAGAAGAGATGGAAGGAGAGAAGGAAATGGAGGCGATGAAGGAAAAGAGCGAGAGGAAAAGAGGACAGTAAGGAGAAGGAAAGAAAGACAGAGCCAAGGACGTGAGGGAAAAGGAGGGAGAAATGATGAAAGAGCTTCAGAAAACGTGGAAAAGATGAAGGAGAAGAAAGAAAAGGAGAAAGATAGGAGAAAGGGAAAAAAAGTGGGAAAGAGGGGAGATAATGGACAGAAAAGGGATCTAGAAAAGATATACAAGAGATGTGTTAAAGTATGGAAATGTAAGAAGTTTGGGGAAGGAAAGAAGAGTTGAGAGGAGATGAGTAGAAGTATAGGAGGTAAAGGGAAGTGAGGGGATGGAGGACAGTAAGGCGAGGGTGAGGGGAGAGGGCTCGCCACAGCATCGCTCATCAACAGCAGGAAGTTATCAATAAACGCTATGAGAACGTCAATGTCATGAATTATATTTTTTCCCCGATAAAATTGGAAGGCGTGGTGGATAATTACAGGATTATTAATCTCAGTCCAGTCCGTCAGTCCATCCGTACGTCGATCACACACACACACACACACACTCTCTCTCTCTCTCTCTCTCTCTCTCTCTCTCTCTCTCTCTCTCTCTCTCTCTCTCTCTCTCTCTCTCTTTCTCTTCCGTAACAGTTTTCATTCGTTGTGAGTGAGAGACGGAGTTCTCCAATCTAAGGCAAAAAAGAAAGTATAGTTTCACTGGAACATTCAAATTCTTGTTCACTACAATTGTCATTTTAAAAGTTTTGTGTTCAGTACATACTAATATTGCATTCTTCCGCTGCTGATTAAATTAATTCCTTTTATGTTGGCCATTATTTAGGCTTATTCAGTAATACGTTGGAATGCAAACTGGGGCGAGTCTTTACAATCTATTACATTGTATTTCCAAAATGCATAACAGCGCTACATTTGCCGCGGAGGGAATGAAGGGAGGGATGGCCGCCGCTGCTGCACACTCTCTCCCTCCCCGTAAAGGGTCATCATGCCCCAAGATGATGACGTCTGTGTGCGAACCGTCGTAGTGGCCCCAGACGAAAGAGCAACGCACGGCCTCTACTACAACAACAAGGCACCAACGCCGCTGCTGCCGCTCCCTGTTGGAGGCCGCCCCAGCCCGCTATTACCCTCGTCCCTGACCGACTTACCCCTCCTGCCGGGCTCTCTCTGGGAGGAAAAATATACATATATGCTCCCCTGCCGAGCATGTCCTGGAAATGCGTTACTAGGTCCGACTATTGGAAAGGGGGAGGGGGAGAAGGGGAGGGAAAATGCGCCTGGCCGCCCGCCCCTGTTCACTGGGAAATGTGTTCCTCTTAATTGTTTTTCATGAACAGCGCTTCCCCGGGGGGAGAGGAGAGAGAGAGAGAGAGAGAGAGAGAGAGAGAGAGAGAGAGAGAGAGAGAGAGAGAGAGAGAGAGAGAGAGAGAGAGAGAGAGAGAGAGAGAGAGAGAGAGAGGAATGAACGGGTGTTCGCCTGCATGGTGCACGCTCTGTACGGCTGCTCCGTCGATATGCACTCTCAAACATGTGTTTTGTTCATATCCACTCTGCGGACATGCGTTGGAGTGACATGTGCTCGCTTGAGGTGTGTTACAGCGATCACGGCGCCTGGCAGACATGCGCCGACTACCTCCCAGGACTCCCAGTCTTCCCCGGGCCACCCACCTAGGCCATGAGTTCCTATAAGTGCTTGCCCCTGCGGCCACCGGGTTATAGATAAATGCTGCACGGGACTAAACGCTCTTAGAATGGAGGGAAATAATGAATAAATGGTTTTCTCGACTAAAAGCAAGTCACGGATTGAATATCCTCCACTGACATGCCATTTGCCCTCTTTTCTTCAATCACGCTCGCTCCCCGAATATGCTGTCTTGCAGCATCAAAACACGCACAACTTTCCATGCGCTGGGATGTTGCAAATCCATTGAGAATATTGCAAAATCAAGAGGCAAAGGAAGCTGTACTGCTCTCCTATGCGCCGCTTAGCCGCCGCCACCGCCACTGCCTCCTCTGCCCCGGCCGCCACCAGCCCCTGCCCCTTCGGGCTGTTGGAAAATCCTTAATACTCCTTCCTCCTTCAGTAGCAGCCTGAGGTGGTGTGTAGCGTATCGTAGAGCCCTTGTACAGCGCCCTCTGCCTGGTCTACGCGTCGCTACCTACCAGCCGGCTATACAGCGGCCTTCCCTTCCCCTCTGCTGCCTCGCCGTCACCCTCCTCTACTCTCCCCCTCGGCAGGCAGTCAAGGGATGCCAGGCTCTCCCCTCACTACCGCCTCTCCCCTCGCTCCATGACGCTGACCCTCCCGCCCCTTCCGCCTCTTCTCCCCTCGTCCCTCCCTCCGCCCCTCAGACAACCAGCCGGCACACGGCCATGACGCGCGCCGTGCACCTCTCCCGCCATGAACACTCTTCCGCCATGCACACATTGCCATCATGCGCATAGTCCGCCAGCCTCCATGCACGCACTCCCATCACGCACAAGGCCTCCTCCTCCTACTCCTCCTCCTCCTCCTCCTCCTCCTCCTCCTCCTCCTCCTCCTCCTCCTCCTCCTCCTGCTCCTGCTGCTGCCTGCCATTACGTGCACACACACAAGCCTCCCGTCATGCACACGTTCTTCTCCCATCATGTGCACTCTCAATTCCTGCATCATGTACGTGTTGCAATTACGCACACAGCCTCTTCCTTCTCCTGTCTACCTGCTTTCACACACACACACACACACACACACACACACACACACACACACACACACACACACACACACACACACACACACACACACACACACACCTCGTCATGCACACAGGCCGCCTATACCTTCATGTGCGCACTTCCATCACGCACACACTCCTCGGCCATTACGCACACAACCCTATCACATATACATTTACTTTTCCCATCATGCAGTCTCTCCCATTAGGCACATATTTTACTCCCCCTCATGCACATGCACACACACTTATCCGCAAAGCACACATGCACACGCACCCACGCACACACAGACACACACACACACACACACACACACACACACACACACACACACACACACACACACACACACACGTACCGCCACCGCCACCGCCGTACCTCCCGACCCTGCACGTGAGCCAAAACTTTATCACGCGCACAACCAAAACAAAAATGTCCAACACGCACATAGAAAAATCATACAAGGAAGGCGAGCCGCGGCCGCCGCTGTAAATTTGAAGTTTGTGCAAAAAAGACTCAAGGTGCTTCGGGCTGTTGTGTTCTCCACACGAACTACAGATATCTGAGTCACGAAAGCAAGCAAGGGAGTTACACAAGTTGGAAGGTAATAGATAGAGAAAATTAGATGAGGTGTTCAGTTATATGAACCGATGAATGCTTTACTTTTGTCTCTTTTTAGGCAGATTGATTAGACAAATTTGTAAAACTCGATTATCTTGTAATCATTTTTCTTTATTATATTCATGTGTGTGAATAAAAGATAAATAAAGAAGTAGTTGTACGAACTACTGAGTCGTTAATAAGATTTTTTTCTTAGGAAGAATGCTTCGGTAAATCTAAGATACCAGATTACCTTCACATAGTCTTTTCTTTATTTACGAATAAGACAAATAAAGACGGTGAGATGCTGAGTCATGAACATGAAGAAGACTCAAGTTTTATGCAGACTAATACGAAAAATTTTATCATGTTAGGTCATCAAATTTCACAATATACCTGCTGGGTCTTCAATTATAACTTATATGATAGTCAACATTCTTCTTATAGGCAGGTTTTCTTAAACTGTGTGTTCTTCATCATCATCAACATCATTCTTGTGCAGTAGATTCCGTAGGCTGTATTGTTCCTGTGTCGCCTCAAACGCTACCACAAACACTGCCAATCTTAATTACTCTTTACTTTGATCAATACAGAAATTATGCAAGGAGTGTCGTTGAAATGCAATGAGTGTTGCACCAAGTAAACATATCATAATTTTTTTCTCTTACTTCAGTACATAATAGTGCTAAAACGTATACCTTTCGCTGTGAATATTACTAGCAAAGACGTAGAAATGCAGTGAGTATTATGCTACATTTGTATATCAGAGGCTCATCTTACATCAATAGATACTCACGTGAAAATATATCTCGGCATCTCTACATAATAATATAGTGTGTAAAGCAAATAGATTCTCTTCATATTTTAGCTCTTATTTCAAACTGAAGATTAGTTAGTAGCTTTAAAACTTGTTGTTCAATAACGCAATAATAAAGTTGCCTTTAGGTTTCTGTCAGTTACTTCTTCCTTATCTAATTTTTTAGTACACTAAGAAATATATTGAGATGGTTTGATGATATTCTCCAAAATGCAATATCTCCATGTTATCGTTAATCAAATCTTCATTATTCAGCTACAAGTATACTCTGGTAAAAATGTACACTTTGATGTGTGTTGTTAAATCAAACGTGAATGATCAAACTTCTAATGTATGAAGATAAAGTGTGAAAAGTGTCAAAACATTTTAAATACATCTATTTTATTGTTCACGATTTTTTTTTCTTTTAATAATACTAAACTAGGAAAAAACTTTAAGAGGTTTTGTAATAGTCTAGCAAATAATATTTCATTTATAAATTTTTGTAAATCAAACTTTTATGTGCCAGGTTAATAAAAAAATAAAGAAAACAATTATAATAATGATTCAAGTACCATGCTGTCTGTGCTTTGATGAATCAGGAACTTCAGCAAACCTTCTCGTGTGTGTTTGGTGATTAAGATATCGAGCGTCCCGTGCTGCTTAATCGATACAGGGAAAGGCGGCCACACTTCCTGTCTTAACGAATGCAACAGAAAGCAAAACCACTCGATAATTGATCTTTCTCTAATTTTGCTGTTAATGAGGAAAAATAGTTCGATGATAATATATACATTTTTACCTCTTAACTGGAAAAATTTTACCTTTATTTCTTTATATAGTAGAAGTAATAATACCGTCGTATTGAGACAAAACTGTAGATCTCATGAAGGCAACACGAAAAATCAATGATCATGCACGGATTTTCCCTTTGCATGGAGGGGAACCGCCACTCAGCATCGCCGCCCCACCGCCGTACGCTGCTTCAAGGACGACCGGCTGCTGGCCCTCAAGGCGTCCCAGTTTCCCACTCCAAGGCCGCCGAGGAAGGTCGCAAACTATATCCAAGGACGTAAGGCATGCTGTGGGTGTCTCGCTCTTCTGTCTTCCCAATAATATTTACACTAGAGAGCAATGTAACGAACCTCAAGATATTTCTCTCAGAAGTTGGCGAAGCTACACAAATAGCTTACTCGCTCACCAACGCTGCCTCGCTTTGCATTGTTCCTCTACTTTACTTTCTGCATGATGATCGAAACTTGCCAATGTGACGTTGACACTTCACCTTTCATCAGTAGTGTTCATTTTCTTAACACATTGCACTCTAAATATTTTCGCAAATTTCAACACGCTCCCTCCATTATAAGGCACTTACCTTTAA
>NC_059298.1:18918825-18923825 GCF_017591435.1 Portunus trituberculatus
ATAGATCCTGACTTCTAATTATATTTAACTACTGTACAAAGTTATAGAGTTATTTTTTTGTTTCCTATTCTCTCTGGTTATTTGCTTATTTCAATCTTGAATGCACAAAGTTTTTTTTTTTTTTTTTTTTTTAGTTTGCTTCGTGATTTGGTTATCTACATTTTCTTTTCTATTTGTCTGTATGTAATTTCATAATGGAAAAGTTACAACTGATTTCTAACTTCTTATAATTTGGTGTATCAACAATACTGCTGGTAAATAAATGCAAGTCAACAAGATGAAATACTTGAAATAAAAAAAGCAAAATCTCAATTTTATTCATAATTATGTGAGAAAAAGTGTTCCGTGAAAAGCACCTTCTCAGCGAAATAATGCATTGCATCTACTAACGAAACAAACAACAAAAGAGTTCTTTCGTGTGGGTGAAATGAGCATCATATGAAATGTCGGGACTACGTCTTCCTGGAAGTTCAATTATCTTATTTAAAATAATAAGGCATGATCGTTTCTCTATTAACATGTTTATGATTAAGACGTTCGTAAAGTTCAGTGTATGAAGAAATCTGAAACTTCGTAAAAAGTTAAAGACGTTTCTGAAAGGATGATAGATTTGATGCAGAAAGAGAAAACAAGAACAAGAACAACAACAACAACAACAACAACAACAATGTATAGCAACAACGAGAGCAGCAGCAGCAGCAGCAGCAGCAGCAGTCATAACAGGTCCAGTGGTGAAGAAGGCTGCTTCCAGTTCCTCCACGATTCACGGCTGTGCGCCAATCTTTTGTCATATTCTGCCTGCACATGTCAGAGCCTCGTCTCGCTACAACATGTCTGGTGTACCTCAGTGGAATTTTCCTATGACGGAGAATGACGGTCATGCAAACTTTGTATGTACGATCACAACCTAACAGGATACTAAAGCAAAGTTGTGGCTGTGTTATGAATCTACAACACTTGGGTGTCGAGTGGCAAGCCTTGAGCCGCGGCAGAAGTGGCGGCAGGACGGTACAGCGGTAGGCGGCGGGTGGCGGCTAGAAATCAGCGGGAGACAAGTGGCGTCGCTGCTTGAGATTACGAAGGACATCGGGACGTGAGAAGCTTGTAATAATTAATAGGGGGTAGGTGAGGATCAAAGACTCAAGGAGTAACACGTTCCCACCGGCCTCGCCCCGGAGCCGAGGCGCCCCGGAGCGGGGATGGCGGCAGGGAGTTGTGGTGAGACGGAAGGGGTATTGCGGGTGCACGGCTACACACTAACACACGACCACAAAACGACATACAAACCACAAGATTTGGCCCCTTCTGTCTAATGACTTACACCGTAATGAGTCAGTGCGCAGCCTGGCGGTGGACTTTCTTCAGTCATAAAGGGAATCAAGACAATAGTCGCTTATAGAAGAGTATTAAGAAAGCCATGCATAAAATAGCCCTCAAGAGTTTAGCCCCAAATCCGCGAGTTACACAAGGACCCGTGTCGGTGTTCTCCAGACAGCAGCTGTCGAGCACACCTTTGGGAACGGATGCGCTACAGGTTTTTCTTTACTTTTACAAAATGTCTTATTGAATATGAGACGTTTAGACCAGAGTTGTAGCATTTTTACGTACGTACATACTTGTTTCAATGGCCAAGCCAGACCGGCAGGCTTACATCTCGAGTAAGCTGTGCACTTCTAATTCAAATATTGGATGAGCGATGTACGTAGTTTTTTTTTTTTTTAGTTAGAACAGAGGAGAATGACTGGAAAGATTGAACGGATGGGAAATATTCCTTATGACGGGAGATTAAAACTTTTAAATATATATATATATATATATATATATATATATATATATATATATATATATATATATATATATATATATATATTCTTTACAGGGATGCAGATTAAGAGAAGGATTTGATAAAAGTATTCAAGTGATGTAAAGGATATGAAAGAGGGATAGTAATCACGATAGGACTAGAAGTAATATGTGGAACCATGCGTGGCTTTGGGATCCGAGGGATCTCCAAGCACACGGGTTCGATCCTGTCCACGGTCTGAGTGCAGGTTGGGTTTCCTCACTCAGGGCAACGGTTTCCTAGCGGGTGGGCTTTGAGATAGGAGGTACCCTAAAAAGTATCCCCTTTAGCCCATAAATTCCCGTGAAAAGCACACATGGTATAAATAAAAAAAAATATATCAATAAAATCTTAAAAAGAAGATTTGCATACACTGGTTATGAAATGAAATTGATCAGTAATCAGGTTGTGAGCGTCGATTTAATGCGAAGTTTTAAAAGAATATTACGCAAAGCTATGAATACAGGAGGACAGAATTAATACAGAAACTGTCACGTGTATATATTCTGGCTTCTTGTAGTCAAAGTTGTGTTCTAATATCATAAACATCATAATTATCAGGTAAGGTCTATTCATACAAACACGCGCGCGCTTGCGCACACACACACACACACACACACACACACACACACACACACACACACACACACACACACACACATACACACAACAACTCACAGAGCACAGTGCCCTTCCTCTCCTCCTCTCTCCTCCCTCCACCTTCCCCTTCAACCATCACCAGGAAAACTTGTCGACACAAAGTTCCTCTAGAGAAACTTTTATTTTTTCCTCCCTCTCAGTGAGCGACAGAGGGCCATGCTGACTGCCGCGGCTCACGAGCCACTCTGGTCAAGCCTCTAAAGGTTGCATAAATAATGGATGCTGTCATGCTATAGCATTTTCTTCACGGCGATAAAAATAAACCAAAAAATGTCAAATACTCGTTTTGGGGACTTACGGCTTGCCTTTGGGGTGTAAAAACTAATACGTAACGTTTCCTGGACAAAAACCTGCTCCATCACGTCCCCGTCAGAGTCTCCACCACCACCACTACCATCACCGCCATCACCACTACCACCACCACCACCAACGGTCCTAACAGGCTGTGTCTCGCTCGAGCCTCCCTCACTGGTACCTTACGTCAGCGCGGCCCTGCTACCTGTGTTCCCCGGGCCTCACACGCCACGTCGCCTCCCCGCCGGAGTGTGCATGGCGACTCACCGCCTCTCAAACTGCCCGCTGCTTAGAGTCATGCACTCCTGCCGCCGCCGCTGCCACTACTTCATTGGACAGTTTAAAATTAGTTCTTGTGTTGTGTGTTTTTTTTTTTTTTCAAGAATTAGGTATGTAAACAAAGTAAACAACGTGTGCGTTCAGGCCTCTATTACAATCGCAATAGTAATTCAAGTGCAAGGCAACAATGTTCAAGTGTTATAAGTACTTATTAAAAGCTGGCACAAACAAAATTTTAGAAACATAGGATCATATTCTCCAGGAACATTAATAAATACGGTCTTAACAAGGATGCATTTTTTTTTCTTTTTGTTTCTTGTTGGTTAAGTGGAATTTTACGCTCTTTTTTCCTTCCTTTCTTCACTCTCGATATGTTTCTGACCAACATAGACCACTTGTATTTAATCTTTTTCAAAACGTTTTTGGCTACAATTTATCGCCGGGTGACTAGTGGACTGTGCCGCCCGCTCTTCATTCACTGAATCATGCGGGAGTCACTTTCTTCTACATTGCCGGTGAGTGAGAGGCAGAAAGACACACCTATACAAGCAGGACAACCCGTGACCAGAGCAACGTCTATTACTTTTTTTTTTTCTATTAGCTGGCAGGGTCAGTGCGGCAAGATTCACTCCCATACTGGTAAAAAGATATTCAACCTTTACAACACCGATTGTCATAGCGCTATTTTTTACGCTTTTTTTTCCCATCCACAAAAGTTCAGGGTTTTATGCCTTTTCACACGTCACACACATATTGAAACATGGAACTGACGTAGATTTCTATTTGATAAAAAGGGAGAGGATGAAGGGAAACCGTAAATGGGCTTGTTACTGTTGCTGTTGTTATCCTGTATGTTGTTGTTGCTGCTGTGGTAGTTAAGTGAAAGGCTTCTGTGACAGAGAGAGGGATGAAGGGAGCGGAAGGGGTACAGGGAAGGAAGGGGGTAGTGGTGGGCATGTCCTCTGTGATCGGCGGGGATTGATTCGCCACACGTGATCGTCGACGGCATTAAAGGTCCTCCATCCATCGCCCAGGCACCAGGCTTAATCCTACACCAATCTATCACCTCCTTGTCTCCACCGTTCTCCCACAAAACGGGGCAATTTCTAACCCCTCAAGTTATCATCGCCAGACGAGTTCATGGCTCGCTTCCCTCTCTCTCCTTCACCACCAGTAAGACGCTCCGCTCCGTCCTCACTCACCTCTTCGTCCCCTCAAATCCATTGAAGGGGGTCGCCTCGTACCCAACTCCTTCCCTGTGTGACGAATCGCCTTGGTGTATAAAAGCAGCTCTTGAAGAACTACTGGATGAAACCCTTCCCTTGTGTTTGTGTGTTGTGGCTGGCGCGTACTGTGTTTGTGTGTGTGTGTGTGTGTGTGTGTGTGTGTGTGTGTGTGTGTGTGTGTGTGTGTGTGTGTGTGTGTGTGTGTGTGTGTGTGTGTGTGTGTGTGTGTGTGTGTGTGTGTGTGTGTGTGTGTGTGTGCGTGTGTGTGTGTGTGTGTATGTGTGTGTGTGTGTGTGTATGATGAGGCAGTTATTACAGTCTCGTAAGGGCTAAAAGAACTACTCTTGTTTGTTCTTCCGTTATATTTTATTACTACGTAAAGTAAAACTATGATCATATTAGGAAGACCTCCCTTGAAAACTGCTACTACTTAATTTGGCCGCTTCCATCAGAGCGTCGAGGTTACGAGTGTTAATGAGAGATGCAGGGAGAAGTGGTGATAGGGATGGTAATGTTGGGTGTGGGTAATGGGTGGCGATCGTAGAAAAAACAGGCAGAGAATGACTTAAGGAGATATAGAAAGGAAAACAAGGGCCAGTGAGGTGCAAAATGGAAGCGTAGTGTGAAGACGACCAGTTCGTGAGGCAAGATTGAATATGGTGATCGTGGATGCTATGCGATCATGTACTTTTTTCAGT
>NC_059298.1:18933825-18968825 GCF_017591435.1 Portunus trituberculatus
TGCTCCGTGCATGGGCTGGCCAAGCGCCGCCTACATAAACATGCTGGCAAATAGATATTCAGTACACAGCATCAATTATTACCCGTCATTATTGGTAGGGTGGGGGGAGGCGCTCAAGGGCCAGCTCTTGTTCAAACGCACCAGGGAATGGCCAGGCCACAGTTGAGGGCCAGCTGGTATGAACACAGTCGCCGCTTGAGTGCATGGTACGAGAGAGAGAGAGAGAGAGAGAGAGAGAGAGAGAGAGAGAGAGAGAGAGAGAGAGAGAGAGAGAGAGAGAGAGAGAGAGAGAGAAGAGGGGTCGGCGGGCTACTGTTGCTGCATGCCGGCCGCCACACGGGAGGGCGCGGGGGCGGACCAGAATTAGACTCATAACAGAGATAATGAAGTATGATGCTATGAATATTTATCTATTTACATACATACACAAGATACATTATGTAGCCGCCATGAGCGCGTCCAGCACAGAGGCCGGAGGCAGAATACGGCGGCGGCACAGCATACAACGAGCTGCATGGGGCGCGTGTCGGTACTCCAGCGCCGGTGATGCTGGAAACACACTTGGCGTACAAACAACGACCTAATAAGCCATTGCCGCTCCCGCTCAGAGGACAGGCATCGATACTCCCGCCATCACGTCCTCGCTGGGCTGATGTTAAATGACATTCGACTGTCTGTTTTACGGGATAGGAATGCACACTTGGCGGCTAGAGTGGGACACGACACTCACCGACAAAGGGAACGGCCTCTCCCTTTGCCGTGCCACTGCCGTACATTGTCTTAGCGGAGAGAAAGACATTGACGGAAAGAAAGATTCGTGGAGAGACATTGCCGACAGAGGGAGCACCAGAGCGTCAGCGTTCAGTACATGAGTGGGTGTGTGAGTGGGAGTTTAGGATTGAGCGGCGGTAAGATTTGGCGGTCACGCTCGACTGCACAACAGACTGATGTTTCAAGTCACACTCAATGTTAACACGAAGCGATAACTCTGCCGGCTGTCCAGCTGCGAAGTAAAACCAGCGACAGAAAAAAAATAATATAACATAAAAAGTTTTTTGTTCGAACGTAAATCTATGAATTACAGTTGATGTAGGACAACGGAATCTCAAATTATTAGAGGAGAGAGAGGGTACAATATTAATATATATTTTTGCCATGAAATGCAAAGGGACTAAAGGGTATTATTTACGAATCTGGTGACAAACCAGCCCCGTCGGCCACCACCACGTGAGGAAAACAGCGCCCGAAGGTCGTCTGCGGCGCAAAGTGGTCAGTCCCGGCGCTTCTTCATCCCGCTTGGGTCTGCCGTTTGTTGGCGGCTTCGGCGACAACTGGCTTTTATGCTCATATTTATTGTGCAAAGCGGCCTCGAGTTGTAAATCTTGTGGCAGCTCAGCCTTTATTTGGACTTTTCCTCTATGCGACACAAGACCCTTGAGCGATCCACTCACGTCAAAAGGCGAAAAAAACACGAAAAAAACGCACAAAAAAAAGAACGCAAAAATCCCAACAAAAACCTACTCCCGTCCTAAAAGGATGTTATATAATTACACAACTTTATTTACACTACAGCCGCTTTATTTTTCCTTTTTGTCTCGTCTCACTAGAGGGTGGCGGCATCATGGGCCATTAGTTATTGGTAGATAAAAATTATTCTACTGTTCGGTATGCACTATTCCCACCCGCGTTAAAGGGAAAAAGCCCATGTATTACCGCTAGCGAGGCCGCGCCGCTGGGGCCCGGTGCATGACGGGAAGACCAGAGCCGGCGGACCGGAGAGCTCACGAGTGGTAGCGAGTGGTTGCGGGAGGCATCGGGAGTGGTTGGAAGTCGCCAGAACTGGTTGCTACAACTCGGGAATCATCACAACCGGTTTCTATTTGGCGGAATGGTTGGGAATAGTTAACAGTCCCTAAAGCTAGTGGAGAGTATATGCTAATAGTCACAAAGGTGGTCAGAGAATGATTGTCAGTGGTCGGGAATGGTTAAGGATCATCATTGTTGCTCTGGAGCGTTAGGAAGTGGTGGAGAATTGTTAATAAAGGTCAGGAGGTATCGGAAATCATAACGACTCGCTTCTAGTGGTGGTCAGGCGCGTCATAAAGCCGAGGCTGGTTGCTGCACTGCTGATATAGCTCGGAACTTGACAGGAAACGGCTAAATAGATAACTGCGAAAGATCTCTATGTTCTTGATGTAGGGACGAAGCGGCGGATGGAAGTTCAGAGTTCTCTCAAGTCATCGGTAATGAGCGGGAAAAATCAGAAAGGAAAGAGGGGAAAGTAGAAGCGATGTGAACAAAGATGAGAGAGAGAGAGAGAGAGAGAGAGAGAGAGAGAGAGAGAGAGAGAGAGAGAGAGAGAGAGAGAGAGAGAGAGAGAGAGAGAGAGAGAGAGAGAGAGAGAGAGAGCATCAACAAATGCTACGGATATAAAAAAACATCAGCATTATGTTGTTTGTGCTCTTGGTGATGATGGTGGCGGTAGGTAGATTGGGGGTGGTGGATGGTGGATGGGTGGGTGAGGTTGTGTTCAAGTATTAAATTAACAATGGGGGAAAAAAGCTTTGTTTATACAGGAATGCACCGCTGACTGAATGCACAAGGCGGTACTCTCGCTCTATTGATTAGCGGCGGCGCATTACAAAAAAAAAACACAACTTGAATCTATTACCAGTTAAATGAGTTCAGTAAACAAGCGGAGCGATGCCACACCTACCCGCGGCCATCACGTCACGAAAACAAACAAACAAGGAAGCAAACAAACAAACAAACAACCCAACTAGCCAACCAACCAACCAACAAACAAACAAAACCCGCAAAAACAATGTGAACAAACAACAACTGACATACAACTTGGAACTTCGAGAGAATCTGACAATAACAAAAACACACAAAAATAAAACTAAACTAATGAAAAAAAAAAAAAAAACATTTACGAATCAATACTTTGAAAATTAGACCGCCAGCCAATAAACGGATGGTGTTAGCACGTGTGTGTGTGCATGTGTGTCCGTGCTTTCGTGTGTGTGTGTGTGTGTGTGTGTGTGTGTGTGTGTGTGTGTGTGTGTGTGTGTGTGTGTGTGTGTGTGTGTGTGTAGGTATCTCGGTAAATGCGTGTATGTAGAAAGAATGCAAGAGTGCAAGTTTAAGTGTATATGAGAGAAAGAGATGGAATATAACTTTTTATTCTATATATCTAAGTGTGTATGTGCATGTCTGTATGTGCGTGTGGTTTGTATAAGTGTAAAAGTGTGATGCTGGTGGTGGTGACTGTGGTGGTGGTGGCGATGGTGGCGGCGGTACCAGTGGTGATGTTGGAGGGAGTTTTGGCGGGGCGGCTGACACTGCCCGCTGGTATTGCATCGGTAATTGAAGGAGGGGAACTCTGAATGTGTCCCGGGTAATGCTGGCTCGTGGATGTGCCGCTGCTGTTATGGGGGATGTGGCGGCGGCGGTGCTGTTAATGTCAGTGGTGGTGGTAGTGGTAGTAGTAGTGGTAGTAGTAGTAGTAGTGGTGGTGGTGGTGGTGGTGGTGGTGGTGGTGGTGGTGGTGGTGGTGGTGGTGGTGGTGGTGGTGGTGGTGGTTGTGTGCATGCATTGTACTGCAATGCTGTGTGTGTGTGTGTGTGTGTGTGTGTGTGTGTGTGTGTGTGTGTGTGTGTGTGTGTGAGTGTGTTTAGGTATAGTAATGGTTTACCAAAAGTGACATATGAAACGCAAAAAGCATGTTAGTGTGTGTGTGTGTGTGTGTGTGTGTGTGTGTGTGTGTGTGTGTGTGTGTGTGTGTGTGTGTGTGTGTGTGTGTGTGTGTGTGTGTGTGTGTGTGTGTGTGTGTGTGTGTGTGTGTGTGTGAGTATGCGTGTGCGTGCGTGTGTAATTATTTGCCTTGCCTGCATGCAGATCATATATTATGGTGAAATGTCCAACTTTTAATATTAACACTAATAATAATAATGACTTCCGAAACGCTAAATAATGAGCCTCTCTCTTTCTCTCTCTCTCTCTCTCTCTCTCTCTCTCTCTCTCTCTCTCTCTCTCTCTCTCTCTCCCCTGTAGCTGCGTGGCTTGGCACGTGATGGAATAGTAGTCACTGTGGCCTCTGTTATCATCACCACTCACGAAACACTCAGTTGCGGAAGTGAAAGACAGGCCGAGTAAAGTGAATTAATTTTAAATATTGAAACGAAAGAAAATCGGAAAATAACGGAAGAGCGAAATGTAAAAGTAAGCACAGATATCAATGAATAACTTACAAATGTGCGAAATGATAGAAAAAAAAGGTGGGAGGAAAAAAAAATGTGACGAAAACTTTTACACCAACAATTTGCAAACATAACTTAAAAACGATATATGTGATGTAGTATGATGTATGGAATTACAAATGTTATATATCTATATATAAATGAAAACATGCAAAGTAGGTGTTTTTTTTTTTTTTTTTATTCTCTTTCGTAACAAACTAGTTTCTCACAAAGCAACGAACGATCCCTCTAAGAAACCTTTCAATTTCCTTAAACTAAAAACGCGAACGAAAAATTAGAAACACGCACCAAAACTATCAATCCTTGCCCTCTTTTCCACAAAGTTAGAATATTTTCAAAGACGATGAAAAACAAAATCAACGAACGCGAAAAAAAAAAATAAAACTGTTAATGTACTTACAATAAGCGAAAAAACCGTATGGTAAAACTTTGCAGCATTCCTTGTTAAGTAGTAATTCACAATATTTTATGGCCCCTGCTGGATCCAATAACTTATGATAAACGATGTATAATTTTGCACCAAATAAGTATGTTTATTCTTGGCTTACTTTTTGTTGGCTGTTCTCAAGGACGAGACTCGTTCCTCTTCTCCCCCTTTCCTGTTCTTCCTCTCCCCCTCTCCGTCCCTCCCAGTTACCCTCCTACTTTTACTACCCCTTTTCCCCTCCCTCTCTCCCTCCTACTTCTCACCCTCCTTCCCAGTTTTTTTGGTACCATTCCCTCCCTTCCTCTCTCTCCCTCTTCCCCATTCCTCGAGTTCACTGCTTCCCTCCCTCCCTTTGCTTACAGACTTCCACTCCTTCCCTCCTACTCTGCACATCAACACACGCTGCTCAGACTGCAACACGGAAATACGCTCATAACAGCTGTACTTAACACGGAACTAAGCGAGGATGCCAAACACGGAGCCTCGATAGGGGACGACAACACGAGAAGAGGAATGTATAAGAGGACAATGTGCGGATCCCTTACTGTGGCCCTTGCTGCACAGTATCTCTCTCTCTCTCTCTCTCTCTCTCTCTCTCTCTCTCTCTCTCTCTCTCTCTCTCTCTCAGCGCCTCCGCCTTCGTGTGTTTAAGAGCCAGTGCTTCAGTTTCAAGTTTATGGACCACTCAGCACGTCCTCAGGTGGAAGTATTTAGCTCCTCCCTCACCTCAGTACACGATTGAAGCTTTATGTCTCACCCGTGTACTGCCCTGCTTTCTGGAGCCACAGCGTTAATGAAAACAAAACACGAGACGGAAGGAAAGAAGCAGTACCCAGAGCCGGTAAGAAAAATGCATTCCTGACACCAATTATTATTATTTTTTTCTTTTTACATGCCACACTCCTTGTTTATATCGTATGTTAGCAGTTCCCTCCCACTTCGTTAGCACGCCATCAGGTTGTTATTAATGATAGGCATGGTAGACGTCCTTCTTAGCAGCGGCTACTACAACAGCCTTTCTCCTTCCTCTACTCAGCAGGGAGGCGGGGAGGAAGCAAGGCCAAGAAGGTGCCATAACAAAAATACGAGCCACACTTTACCTCAGCTTGGCGGCGGCTTCGTGTTGGGATGGTGTCACCCTCGCTTTCTTTTACCTGATCTGGAATGAGAAGAAAAGAACATACAGGGTCATATAGTGAAGGAAAGAATGGCGGTATAGACATGACTACGAGTGGAAAAGGAAAATATTAGCGATAAAATGTGTTACTACCATTGCAGCTTTGTTTTTAGTTTTGTTTTCGTTAAGAAGCGTGGATGGATTTGGACATGTTTATTGATGAATTACCATGCCAACTAATTGCAAGGGTGATTAGATTAGCTTTTATTGCTATTTACCATCATCGTGTTAATTCGTGCATGGTAACGCGCGCACGCACACACACACACACACACACACACACACACACACACACACACACACACACACACACACACACACACACACATAATGGCAATGCGGGCTTAGTATACAATAAAAAGTATATACAGTAAATTCTGTTTTTAGCAGTAAATCAGTTTAATAAAAAACGTATTATTAATACAGTTACAACACGGAAAACTTATAATTCTCGATATAATTCGATAAAGAAGAAAAAATGAATTATTACTTGAGCAGATATACTTCATTGCAATGTAAGGGTTTTCCACAGAGACCAAGACAATGATAATAATAGCAATAATAATAAGGATAATAATAATAACAGTATAATAATAATAATAATAATAATAATAATAATAATAATAATAATAATAATAATAATAATAATAATAACAATAATAATAAACAGTTACGATAATAATTAGAAAAAACAAAAGCAACAATGAATAATAAACAAAAAAGAATAGCAAAAAAATTAAGAAATAAATGAATGACGTATTACTTCTCTTTCACAAAATCAAAGCACAATAGAAATCATTATATCATACGATTAAAATGAAAAAAAAAAGAATAGCGTATTAACAAAATAAACCCAAACTAAACTCACACCATTACCCATCCATCCTTACCCATTCCATGTCTTCCAACCATAACTTCTCCAACCCCATCACAATTCCAGGCTAACAGTCATAAGACGCAGCCACCAAGTAAAAAGAATAAAACCGTATTTAATATATCATAAGCGACAGAGACTAGACACATATCCTATCCCATCATAGCTTGTTCTGTTCCTCGCTATCCTTTCCTATTTCATCCCATTTTTAGGATAACAGGTATAATGCAAAAATTACTAAACAGTTAGACTATAACCCAACACCCATTCATAAAACAAAGCAACAGATGACTATAGGTGCATAAACATATACCAACCCTATCTTGTCTTATTCCAGCGTTTCCTATACTTATGCTAACCTGAACACGGCGTAGCGACCAACACGCTAATAATAACAAATATAAACCAAACAAAAAAAGATGAAAATAAAAGGTAACAATCACTCATACGATAACACCAAACAACAGACAACTAACTATTCCATGTATCGTGTCCTATTTCAAGGCAAACAATCATATGGCACAGTGAACAGTACGTAAAAAATACATCAATATATATAACATAACAATCACTCATTCGATAGATAACACAAACAAATAAAAAGTAATAGAGTAACGGAAAACTAGATTAGCACTCACACTCACGCGACGCGACGGGCAAACAGTAACTCCAGTGAGGCGGATAACACGGCGGCTTAAATAGAGACAAAACATAACTAAATATAACAATCACACTCTCCGACAAGCCCTTTTCTGGCCTTCCTGCCCCGAATGGTAATGAGGAAAGCCGCACCGCCACAGCCACGGACACACGGATGAACAAACGCTCCATACTCCTCTCCTCTCTCCTCCCTGATCCCATCCCCAACCTCCCGACCGACCGACCTCCTCTCCGCCAGGTTCAAATCCATTTTTTTTTTTTTTTGTCACTCATTCACCCACGTGGCGGACAGAACGGACGAAAGATTCTGCGTGGTGGTGGTGGTGGTGGTGGTGGTGGTGGTATAAACTGCTTTTAATGTTGCTGCAAAACAATAAGGATCAGAAAGAAAAAAGTAAGGAAATATTTAGAGAATTGGTTTATTTTACTAACTGAACATTTGTTTATCAATGTGACCTCTGTCCTTTGTAAGAGATGTGAGCATTACTACAATTCCGCAACTATTGCTACTACTACTAGTTCTGCTAATACTACTGCTGCTGCTGCTGCTACTACTACTACTACTACTACTACTACTACTACTACTACTACTACTACTACTACTACTATCACTACAACAACAACAACAACTACTACTACTACTACTACTTTTACTACTATTACTACTACTACTACTACTACTACTACAACTACTACTACTACTACTACTACTACTACTACTACACTATAACTGCTAGTACTTCTACTACTACTACTACCAATACTACTACTACTACTACTACTACTACTACTACTACTACTACTACTACTACTACTACTACTACTACTACTACTACTACTACTACTAATAATAATAATAATAATAATAATAATAATAATAACGCTATAACTGCTACTACTACTACAACTACTATCATTACTACACTATAACTGCTAATACTAGTGCTACTACTACTACTACTACTACTACTACTACTACTACTACTACTACTACTACTACTACTACTACTACTACTGCTGCTGCTGCTGCTGCTGCTACTAGTACTACTACTACTACTACTACTACTACTACTAGTACACTATAACTGATACTACTACTATTAGTACTACCACTACTACTTCTACTTTTAGTTATACTACTATTGTTGCTATTGGTATTAGTAGTAGTACTATCATTATTATCATTATTATTATAACTTAATGTTATTATTATCATTATTATTATCATTATTAATATCATTATTATTATCATCGCTATTATCATTTTTAATATTGCTGCTACCATTATTATTGTTATCATTACTTTTACCCCAACAATGCATCATCATCATAACAATGCATCACAAAAGCCATTACATATATTATACCTCTACATGCTCTATATGTTTTATGTTTTTCCCCATTCGACATCATATTAATGCATCGGTCAAATACACTTACATTCAAGGATCTATTACACTCTCTAATGCACTTCACATTTTAAAAAGGCGGAAAGAAATAATAACAGTGAGCACCACCACCACCACCACCACCACCATCGCTATGCTTTCATTCGCGGCATTATAAATAAGTAATTAGAATGAGTGTTCTATTTTGGACCAGATTGTACGTACATATGTATGCTAAAATGTCATGGATATGTAAATGTAAATATATGTTTTATACACTTCATGTTTTCTTTTTTTTCATTTTCTTTAATTTTTGTAGCATTTCTTTTTACATGTTTTATTCTGTAATCTCCCGCGTAATCTCTCGCACTAATATAATGAAATGCTAATGAACAACGAATGTCTGGCTGTGTATCCTTGCAGTTAACATGCATTTGATGAAGGGAAATAAAAGTCACATAAGAAAAAAGATCTTTCTTAAACTACTTTTCTGTCAATCTGTTTTCCTGCAAAAATTCCAAAATATATTTCATCCGCTTGAATAATGTCGTATTACATAAATGGAAGTGCGAGGATGTGCAGTCTTGCCTATAACATGAATAGAGAGACAACTAACGATAAGAGAGGGAGAAAATACACGTGGAAACAAGACATCATAATTTTTATCTTATTTTCACATGGTTTCCTACACTGAGCCTCATGTTTATCCCTTACAATGAGATATGTTATACTAGTTCGCTTAAAATGCCTCAATGTATAGTCTTTCCCTGAACATAAAAAGACAAATGATGATACGGAATATATAAAAGACACAAAACCTTAATATTTTTTACTCTATTCCACATGTTTTCCTATGTAAATTCCAGCATATACCAGATAATGTTACTCGTATACTATATCCCTTCAAATACCTGAATGTGCGGTCTTGCTGTTAACATAAATAAGAAGACAAAGGACGGTACGCGACAGAGAAAAAGAGCGATGGAAAACAAGACTCTCTGACAACACGGAACGGGCAGCAAACCTCAAGGAAAATAAACAGCGACGAGTAACCGAACTACACTAGAGGAAGGGTAAAAATCACGTCAGCACGAGGTTTCTTATGTCTTGAGGTAAAAAAAAATCAGAGAGAGAGAGAGAGAGAGAGAGAGAGAGAGAGAGAGAGAGCTAAAAAGGAACACAGGTCACTTGTTTCCAGGGGCGTTCTTCCCTGCTGACGAAGGCTTGTGTGTAAAACTCTTCCAAGGGCAAGACAGCGAGGTGGCCGAGGAATAAAACATATGCGTACGGGTGTGTCCAGATAGCTAGCTACTCGTACTGGATGCAGAGAAGGTGGATAGAGATGGAGGGATGGAGTAGTACGTGAATATGCAAGGTAGTGCCTGGGATGGGGACACTCAAAAAGGAAAAACAAGTACTAGGTGGAATAAAAAAATGGAAGACGAGGGAGCAAAAGAATAGTGGTGTGTGTGTGTGTGTGTGTGTGTGTGTGTGTGTGTGTGTGTGTGTGTGTGTGTGTGTGTGTGTGTGTGTGTGTGTGTGTGTGTGTGTTGGGGGGGAGGAAGGAGAGGACATAGAAGGAAGGGGGATGAGGGGGTAAAGGCTGGAGGAAATGCTGCAAGGGAGGAGAGAAAATGGGAATGGAGAGAAGGAAAGGCAGGAGGGAGAATGGGGGGGGTACCGTTCAGAGTAAAGAGTACGGGAGAGGGGAAGGGGGTTGACTACGGTGGTTGTAGCTGGATAGTTCACACCTCAACTGAGAAACAAGTAGAAAAAGAAAGAAAGGTTGAGAAAACATGCACACACAGGACAAGCATGAACATAGAACGCACACACACACACACACACACACACACACACACACACACACACACACACACACACACACACACACACACACACACACACACACACAAGGAATTACCAATGTTCTTGATATACAATTTTTTTTAAACACTACAAAACACACCAACATACATGAACACACACACACACACACACACACACACACACACACACACACACACACACACACACACACACACACACACACACACACACACACACACACACACACACACACACACACACACACACACACACACACACACACACACACACACACACACACACACACACACACACACACACACACACACACACACAAGGAATTACCAATGTTCTTGATATACAATTTTTTTTAAACACTGCAAAAACACACCAACATACACACACACACACACACACACACACACACACACACACACACACACACACACACACACACACACACACACACACACACACACACACACACACACACACACACACACACACACATGGATAAAACAAGCACACATATAATTCGCATTCAAATGTAATATGGTAATGCAAAACAAATTTAATTTATGAAAAGCGCACGTTAGCTCGACAATACTTGAAAATACAAATTAAAGATTATGAAAAATCAAGTGCTAACACGTGGCAAAAATACACGCACGCGCATAAACACGCACAACACCCGTGTTTCCTAATACTTAGATTGGCGCTGCATGTCTAGTCTATTTCTATATCACGAAATTCTTCGATAAACTCATAATTACAAAACATCCCGTACATTTTCCATTCTGGATGTGAACAATTTTCCTCTAAGTCCCGGATTCCTGCATTCTTCCTTCACCTAATGGCAGCAGTACTATTTAGTAAACTGTAAATATATTCCTCTCTCTCTCTCTCTCTCTCTCTCTCTCTCTCTCTCTCTCTCTCTCTCTCTCTCTCTCTCTCTCTCTCTCTCTGCTCAATGGAGGGAAACACGCTGGGAAGTGAAACTTAATTAAATTCAAGCATCAACTAATAAGCACCAAGTACATAGATGCAAAACATAACATAACCAAGGGTACCCATGTGTGTGTGTGTGTGTGTGTGTGTGTGTGTGTGTGTGTGTGTGTGTGTGTGTGTGTGTGTGTGTGTGTGTGTGTGTGTGTGTGTGTGTGTGTAACGAAGGCATGGTGTAGGTAATGAACAGTGTAACTAATGGGGCGTGGGTAATGGCGTGTATCCCAGAAGAGGAGGAGGAGGAGGAGGAGGACAACCACTAAGGCGATAAAGAAGAGAAAGGGGAGAAACACGAGGACAAGAAACAATTGAAAGTTAAAAATAGATAACTAAGAAGTAAAAGAAGAATTAAGGAGATAAAGAAGATGAAATAGACATGGATGGAAAACGAGACAAAATAGACAAGTAGGAAGACAAGGAAAATGATGCAGATAATGAATGGTAAACAGCTCGAATGATAAGACACAATGGAAGAAAAACAAAATATGGAAAGGAGAGATAGAAAAAAAAAGAGAAAGATTAACATTACTAGCGAGATGGCGTGACAGACAACCACCACTCCCAACAACAACCACAACAACAACAGCAACAACAACAGCACTACCTCAACCACCATCACAGACACAGTAGAGTCCTTGTGTTGAACGTATAGAGAAGATATTGAATGGCAAAGAAATCAAAGAATAGCAAATGGGTCTCCGATAGTGACAAGTACTAAATTGATAAGAATGATATGAAATAGAAAACTACACGGTAATAGTTGAATAATAATACATGAGAGAGAGAGAGAGAGAGAGAGAGAGAGAGAGAGAGAGAGAGAGAGAGAGAGAGAGAGAGAGAGAGAGAGAGAGAATAGCTGAAGAGGAAAGCATGGAAAGGGGGAACACTGGAAAAGGGTAGAGGGGAATGTGAGGGAGAAGGCAAATAAAGAATTAAAATATTTGGAGATATATAACAAATAACAGTGAAGACAAATATCAGAGAAAAATCATTTATACATACAATAATATACGAGAGAAAACAATATACAAACAGAAAAAAAGAGAGAAAACAGATATATGTAAGCAAAATAAGAAATAAAAATGGAGGCGCCCATTCTTAGACAAAAGCAAATATGAGACGGGGAAGAGCGGCACGCATCTCCCCCCTACCCTCCCTTTCCTCCTCCTCCTCCTCCTCCTCCTCCTCCTCCTCCTCCTCCTCCTCCTCCTCCTCCTCCTCCTCCTCCTCCTCCTCCTCCTCCTCTTCCTCCTCCTCTATCTCCTCCTTGTTCCTCCTCCTTACTCCTTCTCCTTACCCCTCCTCCTTCTCCCCTTCCAATACTACTATCAACTCCCTCTTTCTCCTCCCTCCTGCCTCCTCTCTTCCTCCATCTCTCCTCGTCCATTCCTGAAAAAAATTACAACTCAAACGGAATGATTTTGTTAATGAGTCCAACAAAAGATGAAGGAAAATAAACAAAGAGTTTTAGCATTCATTCAAAATTATTCGCAATGGAATGAAAAAAAAGGGAGGTCATTGTAAAAAGATGGACATTATTAATCATCTGGCAACGCTTGAAATTTTCCCGTGTAAAAAAGTGAACGTAAGGAGATGTGCAACTTCAGGAGTGAGAGAAAAAAAGTTTAAATGCGAAATACGTCGTTTTTTTTCACCTCTAACGAAAGGGCATTTACGTTTTTCTATTTTTTGTTCCCATAGTTGCAGAGGAACGGAAAAGAAGGGAGAGGAAAAGGGGTAGAGTGGGATGTGAAAATGAAAAAAAAAAAAAAGAAAACAACAAATTGGTGAATAAGAGTTACTGCAACATTTTAAATATGAAGGGAAGGGAAATTTATGTTAGTGAAATGTTCCAAATGATACTTATTTTTCTTGAATGGGCCTCTTACCCGATGTCTACAGTGATTACCGCCACCATCACTGCCGCTATGTGACTCACTGATACAGGTTGCAGTCACCATCATTATAACTGTCAATAATACTCATTCTACTCATACTTTACTCCTTTCTTTTCTAAATCATTCTAGTCGACAACCTCCTTTCTTATTATGATTCATACTTTCGTCACTTCCTGCCAGTCATCCTGTCATTCTTCAGCCACCATTCCAATCTTGTTTAACGCTTTCGTCATTTACACTCATTCCAGTTATCACTCTCATCATACTCAATTATTTACCAAACACCCATGAAAAGAACTGTATTTATGCATCTATCTATATATTGTCGTTATCATCATCATTATTATTATCATTAAAACTATTATTATTATTGTTATTATTGATATCATTAATTTCATTATCATTATTATTATTATTATTATTATTATTATTATCATTACTACTACTACTACTATTATTATTATTAATATTAACATCATTATTATAAGTATTATCACTATCATTACTATTAACTCTATTTCATCTATTTCTATTACTTATCTTTTCTCGTTGAAGTCCACTTGTCAGTTCTAGATCAATCAGCAGGCTAGAAAACAGTCCTAAGACTGTAGAGTAAAGATCTCCTCTCGATCGAAGGATTTATGCAATATTCAATACTGTACAATAATACGTTTAAGAATTACCTGAAGAAAATATTACATCACAACCACCGCTACGCACTCAAACCCACCCAAAAACCCCTCCTCTCCACACTCATTTAACATCAACTAACCCCTCTCCCCTGCATACACAAACATCCAAAACACACACACACACACACACACACACACACACCCGGTAGCTCAGTGGTTAGAGCGCTGGCTTCACAAGCCAGAGGACTGGGTTTCGATTCTCCGGCCGGGTGGAGATATTTGGATGTCTCACGTGTAGCCCCTGTTCACCTAGCAGTGAGTAGGTACGGGAAATAAATCGAGGAGTTGTGACCTTGTTGTCCCGGTGTGTGGTGTGTGCCTGGTCTCAGGCCTATCCGAAGATCGGAAATAATGAGCTCTGAGCTCGTTCCGTAGGGTAACGTCTGGCTGTCTCGTCAGAGACTGCAGCAGATCAAACAGTGAAACAGTGAAACAGTGAAACACACACACACACACACATACACAAAGTACTCCATTCTTTCAGAAATAACGTGGAAACTTGCACAAGAAAACACAGAAAAATACAACAAATTTTAAAAAGCTGAGTATAAAAACTTCAAAAACAGAGAGAGAGAGAGAGAGAGAGAGAGAGAGAGAGAGAATAAAGCATCGAACAATGGCCTTGGTCAAAGTGATGTAATATTTATCGTGGCCGGCGACCTGATCAGCGTGACTCCAATCATCACAGCCACAGCAACACAGAATTACTAATCAATCATGAATGCTGTTCTTATTTGCCGCCCCGCCGTCACAGGTTTTCATTAGCGCTTCATCGATCATTGTATTATCGCTCATCTCCGCATTGTTGATGTTATTATCGTCATCATCATCATTATCATTATTATCATCGTAGTGGTGTTGTGTTTATGATAGCGGTGATGATGGTGATGGTATTATGAGGTGATAATTGTTGTTATCATTAGTAATACCAGTAGTAGTAGTAGTAGTAGTAGTAGTAGTAGTAGTAGTAGTAGTAGTAGTAGTAGTAGTAGTAGTAATGGTGGTTGTGGTAGTGGCAGCAGTAACTGTAAAATTTGCTTATTGTGGATTCTTTTTATTATGGTATGTTTGCCTTATTCATCATGTAAAGTCATCTATCAATTAATCTCTCTCTCTCTCTCTCTCTCTCTCTCTCTCTCTCTCTCTCTCTCTCTCTCTCTCTCTCTCTCTCTCTCTCTCTCTCAACCCTTACAAACAAGATAATTCCCCGCAACACTTCATAGCAACTTCTCATCCTCCTCATTCAAACTACAACTTTATCTTCTTCACAAATCATCATCATCTCTCTTCCCTCGTGTAATACTTCCTCGCGTCTTGATCAGGGGTAAAGATAAAAGTCACTAGGAATATGAAGAAGAAAGAGAGAGAGAGAGAGAGAGAGCAACAAGAAATGAAATCTATGCGTATTAAATTTTCCCCTCACTCCTTTTCCAGGTCAGGACTAGGGCAAAGGAAACAAATGAGAAGAGGGATGATAACAAAACCAAACAGGAAAGCTAGGGGAGAGAGAGAGAGAGAGAGAGAGAGAGAGAGAGAGAGAGAGAGAGAGAGAGAGAGAGAGAGAGAGAGAGAGAGAAAAGACAATTGAAAAGAAAAAAAGTACAAGACAAGAAAACACGAATTTGAGACACAAATCTACACACATAAGTCCTCCGTCCCAAATCATTAACACACACACACACACACACACACACACACACACACACACACACACACACACACACACACACACATGTCTGAGCACGTCCCACAAATCTGAATTAACATCACTAGAGTACAAACAAAACCCTTCCTTCCCTAAACGCATCTTAAATCCAGACGCATCTTATAATCCCATTCTACCCTAATCAGTGGGCGGGAAGGGAAGGGAGGAGGAGGAAGGGTGTGTGTTGAATGGGCGTGAAGGGGCGAGGGCAGTGTCGCCAAGGTTAGGGTGAGGGCCGAGGGGTGAGGGCGGCGGAGAGATGAGAAGAGGCCCGGGGAGAGTTAGATAAAAGAAAGATAATGGTTGTGGGCAGGGAAGGGTGGCCCGGAGGTGCGGGTAGGATGCGTTGTCTTGCGGCAGTATGTAGGGTGACGCCAGGGTGAGCTGAGGCTGACGCTGAGGTGTTGTGCTGCTGCTTACATGGTGCTGACGTAGTGCTAAGAGAGTGCTGATGACGGACTGTGGCGCATTCTACTCGTTCCAGCTCCGACGTTGTGCTGCGCGGGTGATTAAGATGGACGACGGGGGACGGTGTGGTGTCCTGCACGTGTCCAAGGCCCTGTGCTGCTGCTGTGGTGCTGAGTGCTGAATCCTGAGTGCTGAACATTGTCGGGACTTTTACTTTCCTAGTGCTTGATATGAACGTAATAGCTGGAACTGACGAAAAAAAAAATTGAGCTATTAATCTTTTTTTTTTTTTCTTTTCATGACCATCTGGTGTTTTCATTATGTGCTGATGGTGCTGTCCCTCTGGTGCTAATTTGTCAATAAACTACTCGAGATAGAGTGACGTGGTGATGACTCAGTGCTAATCGGAGACTGAGCGGAGTGTGTGTACTGGTGTTGGTGGTAGTCGTAGTGGCGGTGGTGGTGGTGGTGGTCTTGATGTTACTTTTTTTTTTTATCCCCATTGTCTTGCTGACGGGGCGGTAAGATGGCGGACACGGAGCGAGGAAGGGAGCCGGTGTACCTCTGCATTTGAACCGCCAAGGACATTTTTCCAGCACATGTTGCCACACGCTAATGTTTGTGGTTGTGACGGTGACTGTTTGGTGTTGAGCTGCACATGCATGTCTTAGCAACGGGTGGGTGGGGGTTGGGATGGGTCATGGTGTTTAAGAAGAGTTTAAAGACTTGGGAATCAATAACAACAGCTGGTACGGAATTGTTTTGCTGGCCAACCTGCTCCATGTTTTTTTTTTTTATGTTTTCTTTTCTTAGATATTCATGGATATTTATTGTTTTAGAGAATTAGTAGTTGTGAAGTGCCTTTCTTAGATGACTTAAATATAATTTCCTTACTTTGAAAGGAATATTGTTGTAGTGTCACAGAAAAAAAAGTGCAATGGATAAGATTCATTCAAAATTTTTAGCACTCTCCTCCACAAATGATTTACTTACATAATGTTATTTTGATTAAATATAATAGTCTATATTAAACTACAAGGAAATAAGGCAGTGATTCTTATAAATTCTCCTCACACTACGAAACACAATAGTTCCCCAAAAATAAATGACAGTCTCGCCATTACAGGAGGCACCACGAGGCTTTAAGGGTCACGGGGCCTACAGGTGACACGGCATTAACACCCGTAACGCTCATTACCCGCGTCACGCAACAGTAGATGTTACGCTAGTGTGCTGCGTTGCTGTTGTCATAATGCTGCATTTGTTGGGATCCTCATTAGTGTCGGAGGGGAAGTAACCTAATGCTGCTAATGTTCCTAATTTCACCTGATTATTACCCTGTCCTATGCTCTCTTTTTTTACTCATTGATATTACGTGTGATTCTGAGCTCATTAATACCTTACTGCAATGTTTAGGAATACACAAAGCAACAAAAACTGTACCGAATCTTTGGAGATGGAAAAGAAAGAATAAAAAAATATTTTTTCAATGGTTACGCAATATAATGTTCACAGATGACTATAGAACAAAAATATATGTTAAAGACATACTTATAATGTGTCAAATGCTAGAAAAAGTGCTAAGTCAGCTCAAGATGCATCAAATAAAAGTATTACCACAAAATTAATTACGAAAAGAATATTTTTTAATGATTAATATCTTCTTTTGAATCTTATCCACTGCACTTGATCCTCAATAACCTCGTTTTCCAGTCAAGCTACATAAGGTCTGGTCAAACTACACTAAGTGGAGAAAGAAGTCACTCAAAATAACTCACGTGTACGAAAATCTTTTTAGTCTTATTTTCGAAAAGAATCGCGAAGCACCTTATGAATATTTGTTGAGCTGAACACTCGCATCCATTTGTACACGACTCGTACGTGGTGTGCGCGTATGTGTGCATGTGTGTGTATGTGTGTGTGTGTGAGTGTGTGAGTGACTCTGCCTTTTTAATGTGCGACTGGCGTGGGTTTATGAATTAATATTAAAAAAAGTAATGGTTCACCCGTCACAGGGGGAGCGAGGGAACCCTGCGTATGCGAGTCGGTGTTGGGTTATGCGCCTCATCCCTCATCTCAGCGCTTACCTGCCCTGCCGCTCTATTTTGTCAAGAATATACATAAAAAAAAATGAAAATGTTGGGTATAAGCTTTCAGTTCTGAGGTATTGGGCAGCTGAGTTTTGTCAAATCAAGCCTTCGTCGTGTTCTTCTATTTCTAATCATGGTTCTGATACTGAATGGATAAGAAATACATTCTACTGGTAACCAAAACATGATACCCAAAGCTTCCACCTTTAAAGTATCAGACAGCAGATACTGACTTATTAAACCCAAACCATATTTTTCCATTTTTAACCATGATTTTGAGATCACATGGATGATGAATGTACATTATCAATAAGAAAAAAAACAATGCCATGAAAACGGGTCTATTTTCTTTTATTCTTTCTGAGAATATATTGTCAAAATGCATGTTAATTTTATCTTTCCATCTTGAGGAAAAATTATGTTTATTACTTTTTTGTCTTCTCATTGTGATTTTACTGCAATCTATGAGGATAAGAATGACAACCCATTAACGCACAATAAGCAACATTCCTTTCATTTGTATAATGACTTTCTCACGTTTCCTTTGATATAATTTCATTACGACATTATCTCAAGTGTCTGAACACTTTCATATCCTTAATTAGTTTTAAGTGATTTGAGTTAAGCTTTTCTCATGCCGTTTTACGATGAGTGTGTGTGTGTGTGTGTGTGTGTGTGTGTGTGTGTGTGTGTGTGTGTGTGTGTGTGTGTGTGTGTGTGTGTGTGTGTGTGTGTGTGTGTGTGTGTGTGTGTGTGTGTGTGTGTGTGTGTGTGTGTGTGTGTGTGTGTGTGTGTGTGTGTGAGAGAGAGAGAGAGAGAGAGAGAGAGAGAGAGAGAGAGAGAGAGAGAGAGAGAGAGAGAGAGAGAGAGAGAGAGAGTCTTTTGGGAAGCTTTTTGTCTCCTCTTAACTCTTTCCACTTTCTACTTCTCTCTTTGCCTCTTACTCCTCTATCCACCTCTCCTTTTACCTCTACATCTCTCCCTTTGATTCTCTCTCTCTCTCTCTCTCTCTCTCTCTCTCTCTCTCTCTCTCTCTCTCTCTCTCTTTCCACCTGTCTTCACGCCTCCATTTCCTCTTACTCCACTACTTAAACTCTCTACTTCTTCCTTTTCTTTTACTATCTCTACTTGTTCATCCATGCTGCCCCTCTTACCATCAGTCTTTTTGTTTTCCTCATGTTCAAACAACATAATTTCACTCATCTACGCGTGTCCCTTGGCAGGTGATATGCACACCTTTGTGCTCGTGTTGTTCGCGACAGAGTACCAGAGGAGTAAAGTAGAGAGGGTATGAGTATTCTATTGGGGAAGGAGTGGCTGTTTTGTGGGTGGAGGAGGATGTTCAGGTCTAATTAGTACGTTCAGAGGCAGAGAACAGTTGAGGAGGAGATGCAGGCAGTGGTCTATGTGTATTTAGGGCCAGAATGTATTTAGAAACGGAGTATTGTGGGTATATTCTGGGTGAAGGAGGATTTCCAGGTCTAATTAGTATGCTTAGAGGAACAGGAACGGCTCAGAAGGAGACACAGATCGTTTTCTGTGTGTATATATGGAAGGACAGTGTGTATTTCCAGATAAGTGTTGCATTGTTGTGTGCTGAACTGATTAAATACATCCAGGGGAATAATAGAGGATACCTTAAATATTTGTCCATTCAGAATGTTTATATTATATATATATATATATATATATATATATATATATATATATATATATATATATATATATATATATATATATATATATATATATATATATATATATATATATATATATATATATATATAAGGTGTGAACGTTAGGAAAAAGCTGCGTATCTTTGGGTGGAGACGTACAGAAGTAATATCCAATTTTGCAAACACAACAACAAACAAAGATAAAGAGAGTAAAAAACGCTTTAAATACGTAGGAAAGATGCACTTTACGACATGGTACAGCATAATCTTACAATGAAGTAGAGATACAGTACTTTTTAAACAGCAAGGTGTTAAAGTATACAAAAAAATAATAATCAGGCAAAGCTGCATGACGAGGAACAGTACTTTAAGAGACCAGCGGGACGTAAGTACTTGTTACAAGGAACGAGGCATGGACAGTGAGTCCTTTGTATCTGGGAGGAAGTTTAAGATTGACTGGACTTCCTAGTGAGTGCGTTGGGTGTATTTAAAGGGCGACTGGACGCCCTTACAGCGTGCTATCGATCGTGTTGTTGAGGCTCACCGTGACGTGCCGGTGACGCAACATGCACCTGTGACGTGATGGTCGCGTAACGGATGACTTCTTCACGTATGCATGACGCCCTACATTCCTTTTTGTCAGTGTGTGTTTGTGTGACTTCCTTTGATCAATTGTTCCCTGATGACGTGGACTGATTCGTGCACTGTGTTTGTGTTGGAGTGTGTGTGTGTGTGTGTGTGTGTGTGTGTGTGTGTGTGTGTGTGTGTGTGTGTGTGTGTGTGTGTGTGTGTGTGTGTGTGCGCGCGTTTTATATGTGTGTGTACTTCTTTCTTTCTCTCTATACGTGACTAGTGATGCGATGATGATGACAATAATAATAATGATAAGCGCTTCAGTAGAATAAACAAATGAATCAAATGTATTTCATAGTCAACCTCAATAGTTACAGTTATCTCTCCTAGAGCGTCATTGTTGCTGTTTTTGTTTTTGTTGTTGCCGTTGTTGTTGTTGTTGTTGTTGTTGTTGTTGTTACTGTGTTTGGTGTATTGTTTTGGTTTGTTGCTGACTGATGCTGTTATTGTCTTCGTTGGCGCCGGTTTTGCCCTTTTTACAACAGTGTGTGTGTGTGTGTGTGTGTGTGTGTGTGTGTGTGTGTGTGTGTGTGTGTGTGTGTAGAACTGTCTGCATGGCTGTCTGACTGCTATACGTTTGTCTGAGTGCATATCTGTATGTAACCTCTATTTTTCCCTATATGTGTGTGAGTGAGTGTGTATGTGCGTGTGAGCCTATGTATGTGAATGTATGCGCGTGCGTGTGTGCATAATAGAGACCCCCCCTGTATGCGTGCCTGCCTGCCTGCCTGCCTGCCTGCCTGCCTTCCCGGTTCCCCAGCCCACCCCCTCAAAATTTCATGACACCATGCGGGTTTATTTGACGGCACTGGAGTTATGTGATGCCGTACGATTGTGGAGGGATGAGCACGGGGCATAATGATGATGTATGGCCGATAAAGTCTGGCCAATGGCGCGAGGGTGAGGGAGGGAGTGAGGGAATGAGGAATGAGCCAGAGAAGGGCAATGGGGTGATGGGGAGAGAGAGAGAGAGAGAGAGAGAGAGAGAGAGAGAGAGAGAGTAGTAAGAGGGGAGGAGAGGGATGAGGAGAGGGGGACGTAAGGGCTTAGAGTAAGGTAATGAGGAAGCATTGGAAGAGAGATCGAGGAAGGGAGACTAGAGAGAGAGAGAGAGAGAGAGAGAGAGAGAGAGAGAGAGAGAGAGAGAGAGAGAGAGAGAGAGAGAGAGAGTATGCAGTGCGTGGATGTAATTGCGTGGATGTAAGTTTGTGTGTATGTATATGTTTGTGTATAAATATGTGTGTGTGTGTGTGTGTGTGTGTGTGTGTGTGTGTGTGTGTGTGTGTGTGTGTGTGTGTGTGTGTGTGTGTGTGTGTAAGCATGTGAGGGAGTGGGCGGGGAGGAGGGGAATGTATGCTGGAGTTGGAGGGGATGAGATTGAGTGAGTGAGGGGAAAGTGATTAATGCCTCGGGGAATGAGAGAGAGAGAGAGAGAGAGAGAGAGAGAGAGAGAGAGAGAGAGAGAGAGAGAGAGAGAGAGAGAGAGAGAGAGAGAGAGAGAGAGAGAGAGAGAGAGAGAGAGAGAGAGAGAGAGAGCAACACAACAACTTCCAAGGTTAACGAACAGATCATGAACACAACAAAGGGACACACACACACACACACACACACACACACACACACACACACTGCATATTAAATAGATGATGAGTGAAGAAATAAGACACACGAGCGGAAATGAAGGAAACAACGTGCGCATGAGTACAAGAACGAAAAAAAAATAAATATGACGCAAATAAAAACACGATGTATACAAATAATGAAAAAAATAAATAAATAAACATGAAGCAGGTAAAATAGTCTTTACAGCAGGACAATAGTGTAATAAAGTTGCAACATAGAAAACGCAATAAAACATAATGGAAAATGTAAGGTTGGCAGAGGAGGAGGAGGAGGAGGAGGAGGAGGAATAGGAGGGGAAAAGAGGGAGCGAAGGAGGGAGGGATTCGAAGTGAGGGTGATAAAGATAAAATAAACTAAAAATGGAAAATAAAAGCAATGAGGGGACGAAAGAAGGGAAAGAGGAGGAGGAAGAGGAGGAAGAAGAGAATGAGGGGAAGCACACACATAATGAGCAGGTGTAAAGAGGATGAATAATGAGGAAGGAAGGAAGGAGAGAAAAACGGTGCGAGGGAAAAGGAAAGTCAAGAGGAACTGAAAGAGTCGAGAGAAAAAGAGAACAGGAATGCACTAATGAAGTAGTACTTAGTGGTGGTGGTGGTGGTGGTGGTGTTGGTGGTGATGGTGGCGGTCGTGGTGGTGGTGGTAATAATACTAGTGGTGGTGGTAGTAGTAGTAGTAGTAGTAGTAGTAGTAGTAGTAGTAGTAGTAGTAGTAGTAGTAGTAGTAAAGGTAGTAGTAGTAGTAGTGTTAGTAGTAGTAGTATTAGTAATTCCAACAGTAGTAGTAGCAGTATTAGTAGTTTAAAATTGAGAGATGCAAGAAGATGATAAACAAGTAGAAGAAGAAAAGAAGAATAAAAAGATGAGGATGATGATAATAGTGATAGTGATAATAATGAAAAATAGTAACAATACTAATAATAGTAATAAGTCATTATGATCATTAATCATTGCTAATTATTGCTATTATCAATATGAGTAACAACATCATTATTATGATACTATTACTGCTATCAACATCGTTTATTGATAGTAGTAGTAGTAGTAGTAGTAGTAGTAGTAGTAGTAGTAGTAGTAGTAGTAGTAGTAGTAGTAGTAGTAGTAGTAGTAGTAGTAGTAGTAGTAGTAGTAGTAGTAGTAGTAGTAGTAGTGGTGGTGGTAGTAGCAGTAGTAGTAGTAAAGCAGAGAGAGAGCGGCGGCGGCGAGAGAGCAGCAGAGAGAGAGAGAGAGAGAGAGAGAGAGAGAGAGAGAGAGAGAATACGGCCGAAACAATAAAATATAGAAAGGGAGTTGGAAAAGGCAGACAGCAACAGAGAGAAGGGTGGGGAAGAGAGAAAAGAGAGGGGAGCAAACGAGGGAAGGAGGGAGGACTGAAGGGAGAGAGGCAGCAGGAGCAGGAGGAGGAGGAGGAGAGGGAGGAGTAGGATGAGGAGAAAGGAAGGGAAGGAGGAGGAGGGGGATGGAGGTAGGGAGCAAAACTAAAGGAAGGACTAGCAGGTGAGGAGGGAGGAAAGAAAGGGAGAGAGTGGAGGGAATAAGGGGGAGGGAGGGGAGAGGGAGCGTGGGATGCCAGTGTTGAAATGCGAGAGAACTAAGAGTTAGGGAAACTATAGATGGATTTGCAGTGAGCGGGGGAGAGCCCTTATTGGGGCCGGAAAGATATAGATTCGTGAGAGAGAGAGAGAGAGAGAGAGAGAGAGAGAGAGAGAGAGAGAGAGAGAGTAGAGAGAGTAGAGAGAGTAGGGAAAGGAGAGAGGAAATGGAGGAAATGGAGGGAATGAGGGAGGGACTGGGAGAGAGAAATGAGGGCGAGAAATAGAAAGAGAAGATGAGAAAAAGTAAAAAAAAAATAGTGAAAAGTAAAACCACTTCACACACACACACACACACACACACACACACACACACACACACACACACACCAAAAAAAAAAAAAAAGAGGGAGGCGAGGGAAGACTAAATAAAACCACGCTCTAATCAAACGTTAATCATATAACACAATATGCAAGAGACCACCAATATGGATGGAAAAAGACCAAACGGAGAGTGAGAGGCGAGGGAGAGGGAGAGGGACGGGCGGAGGGATGCTGGGAGAGTGTGATGGAAGGAAGAGTTTAGTGGATTATGAGACGACGGGCAGTGGATGAGTGAGGGTTCCGAGGTGTGAGGTGGATAAGGGTTTAGGGCGCGGGAAAAGGGGTGTAAAAGCTTGCCTGGTGACGGTAGGGTGCGGGAGGGCTTTGTGAGGGCGCCAGGAAGGGAGACAGAGAGAGAGAGAGAGAGAGAGAGAGAGAGAGAGAGAGAGAGAGAGAGAGAGAGAGAGAGAGGCAGGGTACGGAACGAAGGGATGAAGAGAGGGGAACGAAGGTGACAGAGAGAGAGACACACACACACACACACACACACACAGAGAGAGAGAGAGAGAGAGAGAGAGAGAGAGAGAGAGAGAGAGAGAGAGAGAGAGAGAGAGAGAGAGAGAGAGAGAGAGAGAGAGAGAGAGAGAGAGAGAGAGAGAGAGAGCAGTGACGTGTAAGAATATAATACAGACATACAACAACCTTTCAATAGCTACATTTTTATTTTTTCCCCCGGTGCACATATATTTTTTTGAGTGCATGCATGTACGTGTGTATGTATGTATGCATGCACGTATGTATGTATGTGAGAATGTGCATGAGGGTGTGTTTCCTGGCCATCGAGAGAGCAATAGGATCATTCAGCAATCAAGAGTCAACTGCTTGTGAGCCATTAAATAGCAACGCCTCGGCATCACTTTTCCCCATCAGCTGGATGAGATGTTTATGTCCCCAGAGCTTCAAGAGAGAACAGCCCATGCGCGCAAGTAACAAGAGCGACCCAGCGTTTGTGGCGGGACAGGAATAGGGACAGTAGCTGCGAGAGACTGGTCTGGTTAGGGATAGGTGAGAAGGATAATGAAGAGAGGCACAAATAGGTTAGAGGGATAATGAATGGGGATAGCTATGAGATGGAGAGGTAGTAGGTAGTAGGTAGTAGGTGGGATAGGGATAGTTGAGAGACGGAAGGGATATAGAGAGAGATAAGGATGAAAGATAGGATAGACGCGATAGGGAATGTGGATTGTAAGAGAAATGCAGTACAAAGAATAGAGGTGGATGGTGAGAAGATATAGGGAATAGGAAATGGAAGGTGAGGCAGGAGCGGCAAACGGACAGAAATGAAAGCCCACATATTGGAATAAGGGAAAGGAGAGGAAAGTGGCATACGGTATGTTTCGAAAGTAGTTGTACAAGAGTGACCGACTGAGACATTGTGCATAGAAATGTTAAGTCTCTTTTTGAGTATGAAGCATCGTGGCCAATTGTGCATTATATTTGTAATTATATATTTTTGCTAGAGTGATATGAGGCAAGCCTGTCTAATTGTATATGAAATAGATCAAGGAATATAAAACAAGTGTTACCGTCAGACAATATTATAGTCACCTATCAATACTGTCTTATCATTGGTCAAGGTGATGTATTCACCTTAAATTCCTGCATATTTCTCATCTTTTTCACATTATATATATATATATATATATATATATATATATATATATATATATATATATATATATATATATATATATATATCGATATATTATGGTTATATGGATTGTTTTCTTCCTTTATCATGATAATAATATTAAATCATCTAGAGGTAAAACATGGTCTTTTCTTGTTCCCTGGTGTACTTTGGTTTTACTTCTCTTCCCTAAGAGCTTATTAAGAATGCTACGTGACAGCGTTCCCTTATGCAGCAAATCAAGTTATATAATATTACTCTTATCCGCTATGTTATGTAATGTGACGATCATGAGTCAATAAAAAAAATTTATGAATAGTTTTGTATGTGTCAAAACACCTAACAAACTATGGTTAATATGAACATGATGTTTTGATAAAGGGAGCAAAGCGCAGCAAACAGTACAGCAGAGGACCAGCGCGGCAGGTGAAGCACACTGCAAACACACCGACCAAGTTTGCGCCATGAATAAGAAATAATAATAAAATAAATGAATCATAAAGTTCAAAACAAATAAACAAACAAACACAACACCACTAACGCCCAAACGATAAAAAAAAAAGTAGAAATAATTCACAGTTTTCAAAACACCGGATGTTCTACAAGGAAAACAAATGAACAATTTTGCAGTGAAAAACAGACCATAATTACACCAACCCTAGAGCAACAGTCACCCGCAAGGCTCCCCAGCATGTCCCCTTCTCATACAATCTTTACTAATTCAAAGCAAGAGAGGTGAGAGGAAGGGGAGGCGAGGCGAGACAGCGGGCTGGGTGGACAGGTGGGATGAAAGAAAAATGTTAAGGAGGGCGGAGGACGATGGGGCGCGCCAAGGATAAGGTGGAGTGCGGCAGCAAACACGAACAGGGTCCTGTGTTATTAGATAATTAAGAGGCAGCGTTGCAATGCATCCACAAGGACAACCAGATTGTACGAGTATTTATTCATATTGCTAAAATATGGATAAATATGTTTGATGGACTCCAGTGGCCTATAAGTGCCTCTCGAAGATAAAGGACCAGCCTTCCCCTGCCTTGCCTCCCCTGCAGAGACGCTCAACGCGACGCCCTCCACAGACTGCATCTCTTTAAGTGTGACTCAAGCAGCGGCGGCTGCGGAAGCGGCGGCGGAGAGGAGATGCAGTGCCGATCACGACCCGCTCATTCCTTTCCGAAAGATGGTAAGGAAAATTACAGGTCCTGGCCAGGAAATATATATTAGAGGGGAGGATAGATTCATATGGAGATTATGTGATATTGAGGGTGAATGATAGAAGCTACTGAGGGGACGCGAGGAGCAGAGGGTGAGGGAGAGGGATAAGCAGGTGAGAAGCCAAGCACGCGGCGTGTTCAATTAATGCACTATTAACTCTTTATATATAATATAATATAATATATATATATATATATATATATATATATATATATATATATATATATATATATATATATATATATATATATATATATATATATATATATATATATATATATATATATATATATATATATATATATGTATGTATGTATGTGTATATATGCGTATATATACAAGAATGTATAGGGGCGTGCACTCGCATATGAGTCCTGGGTGTGTGTAGTTATTTTTCTTGCCACAAGCCTCGTCCACAACTCAGGGCAGCACCCTCATGCACCAGGCAGCTTCTGATATTAGATGTGGGAGAGTGAGGGGTGGCTGTGAGGGGCAATTGTGAGGGGCGGCGACGGGGGCAGTCGTGAGGGCGGCTGTCAGGACCAGTTGTGAGGAGGGGCTCTGAGGGCAGGCTGAATGGGAGACGGTGAGGGGCGGCTGTGAGGATGAGGAGGGAGTGCAGGCAGGAGTGCGCAGGTTCACTCCATAGCCGGGCGTCGCCAGAATGTGTTATGTCCCTCATTATCCTGCCGCCTCGACCCACTAAATTAATCCAATTGGGCAGTCCTGTTATGGATAATGGGCGGCGACCGCTCAGAGTGGTGGGCAGCGTGTGGCGAGCGGTAATAAGCCAAGACGAGACTCCTTAATCCTCCTCCTCCTCCTCCTCCTCCTCCTCTTCCTCCTCCTCCTCCTTCTCCTCCTCCTCCTCCTCCTCCTCCTTCTCTTCCTCCTCCTCCTCCTCCTCCTCTTCTTCTTCCTTCCTCTTCCTCTTCCTCATCCCCTTCCTCTTACTCTCTATATTACATCTCTCTCTCTCTCTCTCTCTCTCTCTCTCTCTCTCTCTCTCTCTCTCTCTCTCTCTCTCTCTCTCGATTGTCTACCCACTCGTATCTTTCCGTTTCCTTCTCCTCTTTCACCTCATCTCCCTTCCTTCTTCCTCTGCTGCACCTTCTTTACAGTTTCTCCTTTCTCCCCATTGCATTCCTCCTCCTCCTCCTCCTCCTCCTCCTCCTCCTCCTCCTCCTCCTCCTCCTCCTTCTCTTTTTCTGCCTCTTGCCCTTCTCTTCTTTCCTTTTTCACAAACAGTACTTGTTTCTGTTTCGGTTGCTAAAACTCCTTTGTATTTTTTTCTACTTTTCCTCTTTCTATTGCTGTCATTCCTTGCAAATTTTAACTTCTCTTCATTTCTCATTCCGATTAATTAACTTTATCAACGTGATTTTTCTTCATTTCCCTTCACCTGTTTTGATCCTTTTCAATTAAGTACAAAAAATTTATTTCCTTTACAGAATGTGTAACACATTGCACACGCTCTCCAGGATCTCCTTCACATGTCTCATGTAATCCTTCATTAATCATCTTTTAAAACATTATTTGATGGCCTGAAGTAAGTCTGTTTTCTGCGCAATTTGAATCTGATTCTCTACCAAATGTAATACTTATTTTTCAGTAAATGACTTATGAATATACAAATATCCCTTTTTATGTACTCTTGACATCCCCAGGAAGTCGATGCGTGTACGTTTGTCTCTTTTTCTTACTCCGCTATTCCAAGACGCCGTTGTAAAGAAACATATTTCAGCACACACACCCGTTTCTTCCTTCCCGTCCCCCGCATCGTGTGTGAGAGAAAGGAAGGTGTCTGCTAGGCCCATATGGAAGAAGGCAAAGATGACCCACGTCTCTTGGAGGAGACATAATATGCCTATTTATTTTCTCCCAAGAGGAGAAAAAAAGATACGCCACCATCCTCCCTATGAATTTAGAATGGCCTTCTGAATGTGTAAGCGACACTGACCGGAGGCCTTTTCTCTTTATTCCTCTTTGTCTTCTCTCTCTCTCTCTCTCTCTCTCTCTCTCTCTCTCTCTCTCTCTCTCTCTCTCTCTCTCTCAGCGAAGCGTTGAATGGATCGGGTTCGAGGAAAAATGCTACACTTCTCTGCCGCCCACGGTAGCCCGCCGGCACCTCAAGACAATGACGGGAAGACGGTGCTGAGGACTTCTCTGCCTCATGTGTTCACTTGATACGATACTCTTTTCCTGTTTTTTTCTAATTTCAAGTACCTCACTGCGTACATAAAATACAACAAAAAATCCCATGGACTGACGTGAGGCTGGTAAATCAACATGCTACACAGCTCACGGCCAACCAACACGACAGTTGTAAAAATACATTATGTGCAACAACGAGGACGGTCAAAAAAGAAGTTCCATCACCTCCTGTCCTTCCACTTCCGAGTCTCTCCTTGGCCTCTCCTACAGTTCGCTCCACTGGGGACATTGATAAGAAACATGATGGAAAAAGACATAAGGCGTGAACTCCGTCCCCCTACTGCCCATCGCCTCCTCTTCCTCCCCGTCCTCTTCCTCCTGGTGGGTGCCAAGAGTCCTGGCCAGTGATGGAACGGGCGTCGGTGCCAGACTCCACCGTGGCACCACACCGCCTCGATTCTTACACCCATGTGCCAAATTGTCCGGCCTGGGATCTTGCTGGTCTCAGTAGAGCAATAATTCAGCGTAATATTCGCCAGGAGTGAGTTAGGGCGGCCAGCATAAGCGAGGATGACCCTCATCCATCTTCTCCCCGGCCAGGCTGCGTTTGGAATCGAGAAATATACTCACATAATGGAAGTTGGAATTGGAATATTTCTTTCACGCCACGAGGAAATCACAAAGTCAGGGAGAAGGCCTGGTCTCAGCTGAAGAAGATGGGGAGAAGAGGTGGAAGAGGAGAAGGAAGAGACGGGGTGGAGGAAGAAGAGTAGGAAAAACAAAACAATGAGAACGAGGAGTCATGGAAGCACCAGGAACACTAAGGTACATATTACAGAGGGAGATTTGTCACCAGCGGAGTACAGGAATGAATACGTGCGCGAACAAAGCATGAAAGCAACACATAAAACATACTTAAGAGGAAGAGACAATGAGAAAGAAAATAATGAGTGTTTTACGCCTGATCTTCAGGGTGCAGGTGGAGGGACGTGCCGGCACACTCACAAGAACAAGGCTGGACCGGCGGCAGCACACCCCACATTACAAAGCCGGTTTAGATACGCAGTGAAATGAAATGTTTGCTTTAATATCCCTTTTTATCCTTCGCTCGCCTCGGCTAATCCTCAGATTCCAGCTTATCCAGTAAGGATTAATTACCGTTCAGAAAATCAACAGACGATTAGGCCCAATCCCTTTGTTCCGTCATTTCATTATAAAAGCTTATCTCCCAATTGCAATATTTGTCGTCGGGGAAGCAAGACCAAAGCCCATTTTCCTCAGCAGCGGAAGCCCAAGTGAGGGAGGACAATGTAATCAGTACTAAAGGATGAAGAGAGATCTAACCCAGACCCCAGTCACTGCCACACACTTAGGGCCGATGTGTCCCCAAACTACCTACTATTACCACCGCCACCACAGCCGCCACCACTACTACCACCCCTACTAAGAGCTGCTAGTCTAAGATGCTCTTCTCATCACCTTTGTTCATCACCACTACCTTATATGCTATTTTCACTGCTACTATTATTACTGTCACTCGTCTTCTCACATTCAATAGCTACACAATCATTAGGTTCTCTTCACTGCGATCAACATCATTACTAACTCATTACGCTTTTCTCGACATCACTACCACAACCTTATTACGTCCCTCTCACTTCCATCGCCACTTCATGCACGAAAAGAAAGACACTCTATTCACAACTACCAATTTTCATCACCAAATTAAAACCAATAAAGACCCACACACACACACACACACACACACACACACACACACACACACACACACACATTCAAAAGAAATCAAAAGAAAAGGAAAACCGAATCATATACCACAAGAATCCGCAAATAACTTTACTTTATGCAGCTGGCGGGGTCGAAGGTACAATATTTCCTGTCCAAACAAGGCATGAAAGGGAAGAGGTGGGAGGGATTACACTGAGTACATGGAAATTATTAATGGTGTTTGCTATGGATGGAAGGAAAGGCAGGCGTTGTGAGGGAGATGCGGGAGACCTCTGGTGGAGACTAAGAGAGAGAGAGAGAGAGAGAGAGAGAGAGAGAGAGAGAGAGAGAGAGAGAGAGAGAGAGGGAATAAGTGAGGGGAGGAAGGGATGGGGATGGGGATGCGCTCTCTCTCTCTCTCTCTCTCTCTCTCTCTCTCTCTCTCTCTCTCTCTCTCTATGAGGGAATGATAGGGTACACAGAATGAAAGAAGGGTCAGTGGGCTAAGTGTGTGTGTGTGTGTGTGTGTGTGTGTGTGTGTGTGTGTGTGTGTGTGTGTGTGTGTGTGTGTGTGTGTGTGTGTGTGTGTGTGTGTGTTTAGCGAAGTAATGGCAAAAATATTATCAACTTCTAAAGCGTCCTCCCTCTTGGCCAACACACACACACACACAACACACACACACACACACACACACACACACACACACACACACACACACACACACACACACACACACACACACACACACACACACACACACACACACACACACACAAACACACATGTATAACTACATTCATTGCATGTCCTTCCCTTAGCGAGAGAGAGAGAGAGAGAGAGAGAGAGAGAGAGAGAGAGAGAGAGAGAGAGAGAGAGAGAGAGAGAGAGAGAGAGAGAGAGAGAGAGAGAGAGAGAGAGAGAGAGAGAGAGAGAGAGAGAGTGTGTGTGTGTGTGTGTGTGTGTGTGTGTGTGTGTGTGTGTGTGTGTGTGTGTGCTCATTTGTGTATGTGTATGTGTTGCCCCCTCAACTCTCCAACCATTCCGCCATCTATGCACCTCCACCTCTGCCTCTGCCTGCCCTCCGCCGCCTCTCCTACAGTTTATTTTTGAGCGATACTATGTTATAGAAATTTGACTAATTTGTGTGGCAGCTTAAGGGTTCCCCCCTACGCGGCCGGAAAAGTTAAACTAATATCAAATAACCCTCGCGGCGCTCCTCCACCAAATGGGAGCAACTGCCACCTGAGCCTCGCTTTTTCCTGCCCCACACAAACACACCGGCGTTCAACTCTTTCCCGAAACCCCTAAAGTCATGTGGCCCTTAAACCCCCCCTACCCCTCACCGTCCACCTTTCCTCCCTTCCCACACTGAAAACTCCACACGAAACTCCAGCCCCAGCCTAACCTAACCCCCTCCTAACCCCGCCTATGTATTTAAATCGTGTATGAACGACGCCCTCCCCCACCCACGCCCCACGTCCACGCCTAGCCCCACACAAACACAACTCAACTGTTTCCCGAAGCCCCTAAAGTCATACAGCCCTTCAAACACCTCTACGACCTCTGTGTCTAAACTCTCTATGAATGCCATCGCTAACGCCACATTCTCCCCCCCCCTCCTCCTCCTCTGCCTCCCCCGACACAAGAACACATGGACAGCAGCGGCGGAGCGACCTGATGAGGCGGCGGTCAGCACGAGGAAAGGGGAAGGACACGCCGCTGATTACCTCCGCGGATATAAACATTATGGAGCTTCATTTGCCTTTCTTATGCCCTCGTTCCTTTGATGTAATTGAGTTGCTGCTAATCGGGGACGTGGCGCGCGTTCGCTCTTTCTTTGTTCTCTCTTTGTTTTCTTGTCTTACCACGGACGGAAAAGCATCATCATCATTATTATCATCGTTTCGTCCTCTCCTCCTTCCATGTCTTCCATGTACGTACATATCCTTCCTTACGTGTTTCTCTTTGCCTTAATTTCTTCTCCCATTCACTGATGCGTAACAGAGAGAGAGAGAGAGAGAGAGAGAGAGAGAGAGAGAGAGTGTGTGTGTGTCTGTGTGTGTGTGTGTGTGTTTCACTGTTTAATCTGCTGCAGTCTTTGACGAGACAGCCAGACGTTACCCTACGGAACGAGCTCAGAGCTCATTATTTCCGATCTTCGGACAGGCCTGAGACCAGGCACACACCACACACCGGGACAGCAAGGTCACAACTCCTCGATTTACATCCCGTACCTACTCACTGCTAGGTGAACAGGGCCTACACGTGAAAGGAGACACACCCAAATATCTCCACCCGGCCGGGGAATCGAACCCCGGTCCTCTGGCTTGTGAAGCCAGCGCTCTAACCACTGAGCTACCGTGTGTGTGTGTGTGTGTGTGTGTGTTACAAGAACGCTTATTTTCTTTCCCTTTTCTTTCCTTTTTCAATCGAAGAGTGCGTTTATAAGTAAGTGAGAAATGCACAGCTGGAGTCAAAGAGTGAAGCTTCTCCTTTGCACGAGACTCTTTCTCTCGTCTCTTAAGCCTCTTGGGAGTCTTTCTTCTTTCCTTTCTCCTTGCTTGCTTGCTTTCACTCTCAGCGTCTCTGTTTTCCACTTTTAATCTCTCTCTCTCTCTCTCTCTCTCTCTCTCTCTCTCTCTCTCTCTCTCTCTCTCTCTCTCTCTCTCTCTCTCTCTCTCTCTCTCTCTCTCTCTCTTTCAATACGTGTACATCTATCCGTCTTCCTATCTCTCGGTCTGTCTCATTCTGTCCACACCTCCGTCTCTTCTCTCTCCCCTCTTTGGCCTTCACTCTTTCTCCCCGTTTTTTTTTTCCTCTCCCTCTTGCCTTCCTCCCTTTCCCTACCTCAAATTCTTCCTCTTCCTGTTTCTCCCTCCCTCCCACTTAACCCATTTTCCTTCTCCATCTCTTTTGCCTCACTTTTCCTCCTCTCCTAACAGACACCCCTCTTCTCTCTCTCTCTCTCTCTCTCTCTCTCTCTCTCTCTCTCTCTCTCTCTCTCTCTCTCTCTCTCTCTCTCTGGAGAGGGGAACGTAATTAATATATTTAATGATGATCTATTAATTTCTGGAGAGAGAGAGAGAGAGAGAGAGAGAGAGAGAGAGAGAGAGAGAGAGAGAGAGAGAGAGAGAGAGAGAGAGAGAGAGAGAGAGAGAGAGAGAGACAGAGGGATAATTAAAAGGTTCTTCATAATAGAAGGATATGATAACAATACACTGTAAAGAATAGTCAGGAAATGAAATAAACAGGTGCAATCAGACTAATACGATTACTCCTAAACACAATTTCCTTCTCTTAAACAGGTATTATGTGTGTATAATAATGTTCTGTTGTTGTTTTTACACTCATCAGTATTAATCGTGAGAGTATATATACTGTTAAGTTCATTATTATTATTATTATTATTATTATTATTATTATTATTATTATTATTATTATTATTATTATTGTTATTATTATTGCTATTATTATTGTTATTATTAGCATTGCTATATTAATAATAATAATAATAATAATAATAATAATAATAATAATAACTATTATTATATTATTATTATTATTATTATTATTATCATTATTATCATTATTGTAATAATAATGACAATAATGATAATAATAATAATAATAATAATAATAATAATAATAATAATAATAATAATAATAATCATAATCATCATCATCATCATCATCATCACCATCATCATCATTACTATTATACAATTTTCATTGGGTTGCAGTGAAGTATATGTCAGTACCAGACTGCTCCTGCTGCTGCTGCTGCTGCTGCTGCTGCCGCTGCTGCTGTTCATCATAACTGGAACACCAATGAAGGCCAGAAATGCCACTCTATTTATAAAGGAAAAAAATGAAATCCTCATCACAGCCTTTCTGATCCAATATACACGCCAATCCTGCCTGACCGCTCCACCAATGATGATGATGCCGATGATGAGGATGATGAAGATGAGGATGATGATGACGATAACCCAACACTGTAGCCGGAGGTGTT
>NC_059298.1:18973825-18986325 GCF_017591435.1 Portunus trituberculatus
TTACATCCCCTCCTTCACCGCCCTCCCTCTCACCCCTTACCCCTCCTACCCTCCCCTCCACTCTCACTCGTCAGGCCAAGAGTGGGTACGGACTGATGGAGGGAGGGAAAGGAAGGGTGAGGGTGGAAGAGGCAGGGAGGGAGGGAAGGGTTTGTGAGTGAGGCTGGTTGACGCGCGGGGACAAAGAACACATTGTGACGCTGGAATATCCTCCTTCGGGCATTTAATTAGCCCGAAGAACCAGTATAAAGAAAGGTAATAAAAAGAATGGCAGGAAAAAAAGGGAACGGCCAGCGCCTCTTTGATTAGCACATTCACGTTTGGCGGCTAAAAGGAGGAACGGAAGAAGAAGGAGGAACAAGTGGGGGAGGAGGAAGAAGGAGGAGGAGAAAAGATGAAGAGAAGGACCTGAGGCTCTCGTGATGTCAGGAAAATTGCGTATGTACAAATCATGTTCAAATGTAGAATACTTAAACATATTTGATTTTTCGTGACCTACGATAAGATAATAATCTCTTACCTATTAATCGTGAATGTCTTCCTATAATCACATTCAAAGTACCTATTTAATAGCATAGGGTGAAATATTAAGCACAGCAAGCCATTACCGGTTACCTTAAGGCCTCAATCACTGCGCCACCACTACCGTGTATACAAACCATTTTTTTTTTTTTCCTTTTATTATCATGTTGTGAACCGACCCAGAAAATGTCGTCGTTCCAGGAAAAAAATAATAGAGAACTCATTCGTTTTCATATTTTTTCATTTGGCTAATTGAGCAACACAAACGCGACTGGGAAGACCCGACCCGCTGCTCCTCTCCGTCCCTTCTTCCCTCACCCCTCTCCCTCACCCAGCCCATGTCCTCTCCTCCCACTCTGCTCCTTCCCCATCCCTCCTTTCTCGCCAGTGGCTCTCTTCTCTTTCTTGTTCGCCTTTCCACGTCTCTCTCTCTCTCTCTCTCTCTCTCTCTCTCTCTCTCTCTCTCTCTCTCTCTCTCTCTCTCTCTCTCTCTCTCTCTCTCTCTCGATTTTAGTGTCGTGCTATTCATCATTATCTCAATTAAAACTTGAAAAAAAAAAAATCACATCAAAGAAGGAAAAGGAAGGCAGGGAATCTGATAAGAATGGTTATAGGAGTGCCAGCTTGCCATGCCTGACACTTCAAGGGGGAGCCACCACCGCCAAAGGTTGCACTTCAAAGGTCACATGGAGAAGGATACACGCAGGAAAAACTGTTCCACAGCACATGTACCCCAGGCAAGATTCAAGACTCTTCGCTGCCATGGGTCCTGAGAGTTAAGGTGGCGTGTAGGTTGGCAGAGAGACAAACACATTGACGCACACACACAATAACACACACACAAACACTCACTCACACACACACACACACACACACACACACACACACACACACACACACACACACACACACACACACACACACACACACAAAATACAAGGTTATAATATATACTATATACTGCCAACTTGTCAAGCACTCAGCTATAATCATATGCACGTACGTACTGTACATAACCGAAAATTAGAAACACACACACACACACACACACACACACACACACACACACACACACACACACACACACACACACACACACACACACACACAATTCAATTCAATTCAATTGGCTTGTTGAACACAGGTACATTTGTTGCAAAACTACGAAACTAAGCTTAAAAAACTTATATATATATATATATATATATATATATATATATATATATATATATATATATTTTTTTTTTTTTTTTACATTACAAGGGCACTGGCCAAGGGCAAACAAAGTGTTGGAAAAAAAAAATCCCGCTGGTTGCCAGGCCCTGTTAAGAGGAAAGTAGAAAGAGAAAAAACAAAAAAATCTAAAAGGAGGGTCCAGTTAACGTAAGAGGTGTCTTGACACTCCTCTTTTGAAAGAGTTTAAGTCATAGGCAGGTGGAAATACAGACACAGGTAGAGAGTTCCAGAGTTTACCAGTGTAGGGAATGAAGGAGTGAAGATACTGGTTAACTCTTGCATTAGGAAGATGGACAGAATAGGGATGAGAAGAAGTAGAGAGTCTTGTGCAGCGAGGCCGCAGGAGGGGGGAAGGCATGCAGTTAGCAAGTTCAGAAGAGCAGACAGCATGAAAACAGCGGTAGAAGACAGATAAAGATGCAACATTGCGGCGGTGACTTAAAGAATCAAGACAGTCAGTTAGAGGAGAAGAGTTGATAAGACGAAAAGCTTTAGATTCCACCTTGTTTAGTAAAGCTGTGTGTGGATCCCCAGACATGAGAGCCATACTCCATACACGGGCGGATAAGGCCCTTGTACAGAGCAAGCAGCTGGGAGGAGAGAAAAATGGACGAAGACGCCATAGGACACCTAACTTCTTGGAAGCTGATTTAGCAAGAGTAGAGATGTGAAATTTCCAGTTTAGATTTTTAGTGAAGGATAGACCGAGTGTGTTTAATGTAGAGGAGAGGGAAGTTGAGTGTTATTGAAGAAGAGAGGATAGTTGTCTGGAAGGTTATGTCGAGTAGATAGTTGTAGAAATTGAGTTTTGAGGCATTGAACAAAACCAGGTTTTCTCTGCCCCAATCAGAAACAAGTGAAAGATCAGAAGTTAGGCGTCCTATAGCATCTCGCCTTGAGTCATTTAATTGTTGTTGGGTTGGGCGTCTGTTGAACGCTGTTGAATAATGCAGGGTGGTATCATCAGCATAGGAGTGGATAGGGCATTGAGTCAGATTTAGGAGATCATTGATGAATAATAGAAAGAGAGTGGGTGATAGGACAGAACCCTGTGGAACACCACTGTTGATAGTTTTAGGGAAGAACAGTGACCGTCTACTACAGCAGCAATAGAACGATCGGAAAGGAAACTGGAGATGAAGGTACAGAGAGAAGGATAGAATCCGTAGGAGGGTAGTTTAGAAATTAAAGATTTGTGCCAGACTCTATCGAAGGCTTTCGATATGTCAAGGCCGACAGCAAAGGTTTCACCGAAGTCCCTAAAGAGGATGACCAAGATTCAGTTAGGAAAGTAAGAAGATCACCAGTAGATCTGCCTTTACGGAAACCATACTGGCAATCAGAGAGAAGGTTGTGAGCTGATAGATGCCTCATTATCTTCCTATTAAGGATAGACTCAAAGGCTTTAGAAAGGCAGGAAATCAAAGCTATAGGGCGGTAGTTAGAAGGATTGGAGTGGTCACCTTTTTAGGGACAGGTTGAATGTGAGCAAACTTCCAGCAAGAAGGATAAATAGAAGTAGAGACACAGATGAAAGAGTTTGACCAGGCAGTGAGCGAGTTCGGAAGCACAGTTTTGAGAACAACAGGAGGGACTCCATCCGGACCGTAAGCCTTCCGAGAATCAAGGCCAGAGAGGGCCAGGAAAACGTCTTTATAAAGAATTTTAATTTTAGGGATGAAGTAGTCAGAGGGTGGAGGAGTAGGAGGAATATGCCCAGAATCATCCAAAGTTGAGTTGGTAGCAAAGGTTTGAGCGAAGAGTTCAGCTTTAGAAAAGAAGAGACAGCTGTAGAGCCATCTGGATGAAGTAAAGGAGGGAAAGACGAAGAAGTAAAGTTGTTAGAGATATTATTGGCTAGATGCCAGAAATCTCGAGAGGAGTTAGAATTGGAAAGACTTTGACATTTTCTATTGATGAAAGAGTTTTAGTAAGTTGGAGAATAGATTTGGCATGATTACGGGCAGAAATATATAGGGCATGAGTTTCAGCAGTTGGATGGCTACGGAACCGTTTGTGAGCCGCCTCTCTATCATTGACAGCACGAGAACAAGCAGAGTTAAACCAAGGCTTTTTAGCTTTAGGGTTAGAGAAAGTATGAGGAATGTATAGCTCCATGCCAGAGATAATCACCTCTGTTATGCGCTCGGCACAAAGAGAAGGATCTCTGACATGAAAACAATAATCATCCCAAGGAAATCAGAATAGTACTGCCTTAGTTCCTCCCACTTAGCAGAGTTAAAATGCCAGAAGCACCTCCGCTTAGGCGGGTCCTGAGGCTGCACTGGAGTGATAGAACTGGTAACGGAAATTAGATTGTGGTCGGAGGAGCCCAACGGAGAGGAAAGTTTAACAGAGTAAGCAGAAGGGTTGGAGGTTAGGAAAAGATCAAGAATGTTGGGCGTGTCTCCAAGGCGGTCAGGAATACGGGTAGGGAACTTCACTAGCTGCTCTAGGTCATGAAGGATAGCAAAGTTGAAGGTTTGTTCACCAGGTTGGTCAGTGAAAGAAGATGAAAGCCAAAGCTGGTGGTGAACATTGAAATCCCTAAAATGGAGATCTCAGCAAAAGGAAAGTGAGATAAGATGTGCTCCACCTTGGAAGTCAAATAGTCAAAGAATTTTACATAGTCAGAGGAATTAGGTGAGAGGTATACAGCACAGATGAATTTAGTTAGAGAGTGACATTGAAGTCTTAGCCAGATGGTAGAAAATTCTGAAGATTCAAGATTGTGGGCACGAGCAAGTGGTATATATATATATATATATATATATATATATATATATATATATATATATATATATATATATATATATATATATATATATATATATATATACTCTTAAAACAATACTTAGACTACTGCAGTCCATAAAATTTGGCCAAGCGTAAAACATCAAAATATACTGATTACCCCAAAAATAATTAAAGCGTTTAAACCAGAAATCTATTAAGGAACTTTGTAAAACTTTCACAATCTTAAATCTTAATCAAAAATAATATATAAAGTCCAAAATGCCTGAAATAAAAACATAAGTGAAAAGTAAAATTTCAAAGAGCCAAGTAGCAAAAAAAGCATTAAAAGTACTCATATAAAAGTTTCAAAGTTTTTTTTTTTCTAAAACAAACGATATAAAACGTACGAACTCTGAAATCTGAGAGTACAACGGAAGCGACGGAAATAAAACAATAAAAACAATTGACAATTACTACCCATAAAAGATCAAGATCTAATAAACAAACTAATAGAAACAAGATACAAACTATCCAGTAAAAGAAACATTAACTTCATGAAAGACATATTACATAATTATCACATAAATAAAGTTTGAATTCACTTTTTACTACACCATCTAAACTTTCGATATGCAGGCTCTAAATGGATCACAAATACTATCTCTTATTTCTTGTGTACCTCTAAGAGCTTATATATAATAAGTCATTTTTCGTCATCATTAAACTTAACTGAAAACAACTCTGACATACTGGAAAAGTTATGGTCATCTCTTATGTGCTGGGTAATGGTAACACACCTACACACACACACACACACACACACACACACACACACACACACACACACACACACACACACACACACACACACATCAAACATGACACCATGAACACAAAGTTTCTTTAACACATTCCTTCACACAAATATTGAATATTACTATCATTATTGTTACTATCATTATTGCTCTGATCATTATTACTATTATTATTATCATTATTATTATTTTTATTATTATTATTATTATTATTATTATTATTATTATTATTATTATTATTATTATAATTAGTAGTAGTAGTAGTAGTAGTAGTAGTAGTAGTAGTAGTAGTAGTAGTAGTAGTAGTAGTAGTAGTAGTAGTAGTAGTAGTATCTTTATTAACAATACTATTATCATTATCACTATTATCATCATTGATATTACCACTTTTGCTACTTGTAGTAGTCTCATATAATATTATCCGAGGGAATGTTATGTCGATAGATATAAATGCTTTACATAAGACCTTATATAAGAGATAAGTCTCTCTCTCTCTCTCTCTCTCTCTCTCTCTCTCTCTCTCTCTCTCTCTCTCTCTCTACGTCAGTCTTTTACATTGCTGCTCTATTTCTTTTTTATAAATTAGAGAGATCACTTTTTATAGTCATTCCCTATCGTTTCTTAAGCATCAGAAGGTCTAACTCACTGTCTCTTCCTTCAGCATTATTTTGTGTTAACATGTATACTTTGCCTGTATTGCCATCGACCTTCATTACACGAGGACGGTAAAAATAAGTCTTTCAAAATAATTGGGCTTGATCTTCGCTATCTGCAACATTTAAAAGAATATTGAGGTTAATTAACGTTACATCAGACACGGGAATAAAAGTGTACATTAAGTCTTCGCATTATTCAGGTGAAAAAAATACTTAGTCAGTAATGAAATTCGTACGTGAGGTAATGACAATTTATTTTATTTCGTACTTAATTTTCAGTCATCTTCACGATTTAGTTTTCTCTGCTAGGTCTGTGTTGTCTCTCTCTGTCCATCAACTTTTTTTTTCCATTTATTTTCCTTCAAATCTCCTCCGTGTCTACTACATATTATATACTTTCTAACATCTCAATCCTTCCTTCATGTTTAGTAGTATTGAGATCTAAATTTTTTTTTTCCGCTATCTACCAAGGTGTTGTCCTTCACACCTTTCCCTTTCCCCACCTTCCCCTCATGTCTCCTCCACTCATACTATCTATCCTAAGCTTTCTATCATCTCATCTCTCCTCCTCATACCTCGGGCCACCAGAAAACCATCAACTATACCAATCCTACTTCTTTCTAGAATTGCCTTTCTACACCACCTATTCCTGTTCTTCCTTTTCCACCTCTTCCTTTTCCTTTTTTTCTCTTGATACCTTCCCTACTCTTGTTCCTCCAACCTCCTTCTCTACTGTCTTCGTTCTCCTTCTCAACCTCCTCTTCCTCCTTCTCCTCCTCCGCCTCGTCCCCCTCTCCTCCTCCTCCTCTTCCATTTCGGCGTAACCCAACTGTAATAAGCCAGGCAGGTGGCGTGTTGTGTTGTTTGATCAGCTGAGTGGCCCGGGGGGAGATGTGCCCCTCTCCCCCCGGGCGCGAAGCTGAAGGAGGCGGAGACGGGGCGGGAGGAGGGGCAGCAGAAGGAGCACTACACAGCGGACACAACTACTTGATATAAACAATGGAACTGCTTCAGGTTATAATCTTTTCCTCTTTTGTGAAATGCATCTCGGAAATTAGCCTCATACAGCCACCATGTTAAAAGGGAGGTATTAACTCTCGTCCCTGCAGCGCAGTGTGATAAGGGCGCCTTTCCCTAAGCCCGGATCACCTCAAGGGAAAAAAGTGAGGCAAAATGTTTGATAAAGAGACAACGCTTCTTTCTCAGTATGCGAGATAGCCTCCCGCTGTAAACAAAGGACTCCCTTCCTGTGAATGAAAGTCAGTCTTTTTCAGGTATGAGCCGATATTGTATTTAGCAACACTCGCTCTATACGTGCGTACAATTTGTCTTTTTTCTCTATTAAAACGTGTCTAGTCTTCCGTTGTCTTCGCTTCCTCTCCCTTATCCTCCTCTTGCACCACCACCACCACCACCACCTTCTACACATCCTCTTCCTCCTCCTTCTCCTTCTCTTCCTCTCCCTCCTTCTTCTGAGTGATACCTGCGGTGACCTAATTCTTCAGGCTTCCAGGCAGAAAGGACAAAGAGGAACACGTGGAAGATTCAGTAAATATGTTTTGTTATATATATACTTTTTAATAGAGGACTCCGTTTTTTCTCTCATGCCAGCGCCACAGTTCGTGACGCCTCATCATCATCAACTGGTTAATGCAAAATTTGTGATTTAATGAAGCTATTATGCGCACCACTGACCTGACACAACGTGTATATATGTATTCATGTGTGTGTGTGTGTGTGTGTGTGTGTGTGTGTGTGTGTGTGTGTGTGTGTGTGTGTGTGTGTGTGTGTGTGTGTGTGTGTGTGTGTGTGTGTGTGTGTGTGTGTAATCTTATGGCAATGCAAATGCCGAGGAATAAGTTTATGAAGGAGGAGGAAAAATAGAAAAAGAGGAAGATGAAGGACGGGAACGGAATTCTAAAAAAAAAAGACGAAAATAATAAGAGCAACGGTAGTTGTAGGAGACGCAGCAAAAGGAGTAGTAGGAGGACTGAAGAGAAGAGAGAGAGAGAGAGAAGCAGGCAGAGAAAACCAGGAGTAGAAGGAGAGTAAGGAGGAGGAGGAGGAGGAGGAGGAGGAGGAGGAGGAGGAGGAGGAGGAGGAGGAGGAGGAGGAGGAGGAGGAGGAGGAGGAGGAGGAGGATGTGGCGGTGAGGAGACCGTGGGGGTTCATGAGCTTTTGTTGTCGCTGATGCCGTGAGACTGCCATTGTCCGGCGCGCCATTCTTATAATTAATTCTTGCACATAAACACACACAGCGCCCAAGAGCTCTCGTGACGGACTCTGGAATACGGAGGGGTGGAATGTTACCCATCTCTCGTAGGCAATAAGCTGATGGTATTAATGCTTAAGATATAATGTAACTGTAAACACACACACACACACACACACACACACACACACACACACACACACACACACACACATACACACACACACACACACACACACACACACACACACACACACACACACACACACACACAGACACCTGAAGGGTGGTAAAAAAAAATGTCACTCTCACACTTTCTCGGTCTATCCCGCTCCGCCGCCAAGAGCACCACCTTCTCCAGGAAGGCCTTATATTAAGATAATTAATACGAGGCGTCTAAGCCCCTTACGGCGTTCTGGTGAGTAACCTTCAAAGTCTTGCTCTCAATTACTCTCTTATTAAAATTAATGTTAATCGCTGGTGTCATTAAGGCGGACGTCTTAAGTCATGATTGAGACACTGCGTGCCGGGGAGGCGGTGAGAGTGAGACAGAGTTAGAGCTTAGGATTATTTGGAAGTGAGCTGCCCTAAGGGAGAGGTACACACACACACACACACACACACACACACACACACACACACACACACACACACACACACACACACAGACACAGACATGGAATAAATATTAACAGCAGAGTATACATGAACAGACATACAGGCAAACTACGAATAGACAGACTAGTGGCAAACACAGACACACAGTCAGACACACACACACACACACACACACACACACACACACACACACACACACACACACACACACACACACACACGTCCTCCCTTGCTACACCTTCCGCACATTTTCTCTTTTGTTTCCCTTGACTCCCTCCCTTTGTGTTTCCCTCGTTGTATCGAAATTTCGCGTTCGCTATCCATTTCCCTTTTTTCTTCTTTCTTTTCATTTTAATACCCAGCAGCGCGGCGCCTCCTCTCCTTCTCCTCTCCTCCTCTCCTCTTCCTCCTCTTCTGCTGCCAAACATCATCATTTACCCTCGTGCATTTCCTTAACGTTTATTCAAAGGTGATTAAGCTCTTTATGTATTTTATTATTTGATTTATCACTGATTGCAAGTAAAAAAGAAAGAGTAATACCGGCATTTTTTTTTCTTTCTCTTTTCTCTCGTTGTTTCCCCTTCCATGTTAAAAATCTGCAATATTTTTTTTTCTAAATTTGCTTTTTTCATTATTGATTTTCTTTTTTCTTTCTTGTTTTTTGTTATAAAAAAATCGAAGAATGATTCTATTTTTTTAAGTACACACACACACACACACACACACACACACACACACACACACACACACACACACACACACACACACACACACACATTTTCACTCCAATTACTCTCATCATGCGCACATCATTTCCGCATACGCACACACGCATTCCCTCTTATCCCCTGTGCTCTGTTCCTAATGCAAGCAAAAGCGTCCATCCAATTACGCACACACACTCATCCCCCGGCCTGTGTGCGTCCCTCTCATTACGTACATGCGCCCACCCCAACCCCACGTGTCACGTCCAATACGCACACCTCCCCAGCGTCCCGTGACCGTGCAGACTTCCTCCCTCCCTTGTGTACGTTATCCATAACACACACACACACACACACACACACACACACACACACACACACACACACACACATCCAGGACATACAGACATGCCATACCAGTAACATACGAACACACATACACGCACACATGTCTAGTCTTATAGTGTGTGTGTGTGTGTGTGTGTGTGTGTGTGTGTGTGTGTGTGTGTGTGTGTGTGTGTGTGTGTGTGTGTGTGTGTGCGCGCGCGTGCGTATGTAAACCGCAACAAGCGCATGGCACCACGCTCGGTCCCCTCTCCCTCTCCCCATCCTTCATTATACATTTTTTTCCTCACCCTCGAAATATTTAGGCTCCGGTCATTTTAGAAGCTCGGCGGGATTTAGATTAATGTTCAAATTAACTGTGGCCGTGTAGGGGAGCGGGCCACCCCTCGCCTGACGTCACGGCCCAAATGAGCCAATGGGAATTAATCATCATAAAAATGTTTGCAATAATATGCATTTCTGCATAGCGAGGGCTGGGGGTTGCACAAAAGCAATTGCATATTCTGTCAAAATTTTGGACCGGTCGATCAGTTTGATTGATACACGATTTTTTGCGGCCGATGACAACTGAGCAGGGAGAGAGGGCTGTCGAAATTCGCTAAATAATATTTCTGCTAAAACCACCGAGATGATAATGCGGCGCGACAACTCGGCACACCAGGGATAAGTTCGGGAAGGCACGAAATATTTCACCTATAGAAAAGCCGACCGGTCGAGTGAGCAAGTCGCGGCTGCTGATTACAAGAGTCCAAATATCAGAAAAGAACCCCGAACTGCAATGTCTCGAGCTGGCATGACGTTTCATGAAGCTTCACTAACAAAGTTGACAGGAAACAACAACCGATTTCATTTTAGGTCAGATTTCAAAGATAAACACAAAGCAAAACAAACAATATGAACTTTTTTTTTCCAGCAATGAGTTTAATTTAAACACACGCATTGTCAACGGAGCAAAAAAGTATCATCACTCGCAGGTATTTATGCAACCAGTGTGGCTCCTCATTACACAGCTTTTTTTTCCAGTTTTTACTGCAACATCCAGCGGACGCGCCATGAGTGTTACGATAATACGCAACACATTCAAGTAACGCAACCACACCAGCACAACATAGGCTCTGACCACACCACAGATGAACAGCCTTTTTTTACTCGTAATTCATATCACTGTTGACTGACTCCTCATTCCACAGGTTTTCAACATCAGCCTCATGCTTTTTTTTCTGCCTTTCTTTCCATGACTGATTACATAAAAGAGAGTCATCGAGGAGATAGTGGGTTCATTAAATAAGCCATTTCACACACCTCCGCAGTTTCTATCATTGAATTTAATTTTCAACCTATCCCAATAAAAATTGTCACGTTACCAAATCTATTTCCGATTTGCTTTCAGACTGTCTTCTTAGGAAAATGACACCTTCGAAGGATTTTACCTCAGTTTTATTGCTCTTGGTTTAGAGTCTTCTTGCATTAAAAAACAACCTAATATACTAAGCTCATATATAATCTCACGTAGTATATTGACCTTACGTGAACTAATTTCTCACATCCCCTAACATAATGTAACGTACAGAAACACTACATGACAACATCCGGATTGACTCAAGAGAAACACAAAAATAGTTTATAAGCTGCGCAAAATAAGCGTAACACATCTATGTACCCCTTTCTGCAACAGTCAATTCAGTTAATGCGTACTAAATGACATTTCTGCACATTTTCAACGAGTTCCCAATAAGTTCCTGGAGGTAAATGAGGAAAATATTCACTTTTTAAAACGATCAGCTGACGTAATGAGTTGGAACGAAAGAAGGAATCGTCCGCATCGATAATTCAATAGTTTGCTTTTAATTAGGTCCGTGCGTCATTTGCATTATGTAATTAATTAACTGTCTATCCATTTATGCACCTCCCTATTCATCATTTTCCCTCTTTGTCTGGCATTCCATTAGTATATATTAATTATTTTTCTGGTCTACTCTTTCCTTTCTTCCCCTCGCTCCCTGCTACTTTAGTCGCTCTACTTAATATTTCACCTACTGCAAAAAAAGGAAAAGACTTCACTTATCTTACACAAACACACCATATTCTCTCTCTCTCTCTCTCTCTCTCTCTCTCTCTCTCTCTCTCTCTCTCTCTCTCTCTCTCTTTCTCTGTTTCCTCGTTCTTCAATCAGTATACACCCTCTTACACAAACGAGAGAGAGAGAGAGAGAGAGAGAGAGAGAGAGAGAGAGAGAGAGAGAGAGAGAGAGAGAGAGAGAGAGAGAGAGAGAGAGAGAGAGAGAGAGAGAGAGAGAGAGGAGTGGGGGGAGGTATTCTTCAGTAAAAAAGTAAAAACAAAACACTTGATGCTCTCCAAGAATAAACTCGTAAAACAAAAGCTGAAGCAAATTCTGTAACGCAGGTCGCAAATTAAGCTATTGGAATAACAAACAATAAATACTACATCACCATTATCAATTATTCCACAAACATGATCCCAGACTGAAGCACATACTGAAGCGCAAACAATGCACTAAAATAATACACCTTTCTTTTCTCTCTCTGCTTCTCTTTTGCAAACGCTTCAATACGCAATGAAGGCGCAGGAATGGAAGAAGACAAGGATACATACAGAGAATAAAGTCCACACCTCCATACACGTCAGTTTTGTGTAT
>NC_059298.1:18991325-18998825 GCF_017591435.1 Portunus trituberculatus
TGTGTGTGTGTGTGTGTGTGTGTGTGTGTGTGTGTGTGTGTGTGTGTGTGTGTGTGTGTGTGTGTGTGTTGTTAATTTATTAGTATGATGAATTTTCATTTCTTTTAATAATGATTAGTTTGTATTCAACATCATCTTTTATTAACTTAGTCTCGAGTTAGAATTTTACATTGTGATTTATTTGATATAAAGATTGTATAATATGTTTTAATACCATAGATGCACAAACAGCGGGTGGGCTTTAAGATAGGAGGTACCCCAAAAAGTATCCCCTTTAGCCCATAAATTCCCGTGAAAACCCCACATGGTATAAAAAAAAAGTCTATCCATCTATTCATCGTTGTCATTAGGAACAGACGTTGAATGGGTGACAAATACGTACGGCTCATTAAGAATACCAGGTAACACCATTCTTATTGACAAATTGGGGAACTTCACACATCTCGCTTCTGGGCACGTGTCGCAACAAATATGATACACTAAACTGCGTCACAAGATAAAGTAATGATCTTGATAAAATTCTTCATACGTGTTTTATCATAGCTGAACGTAATCTTATGGTTCATTTCTTTTATAGTTACATTTCTTTGCGTTTTCACAAATAGTTTCCTCTCTTTACAAACGAAAAAAATAGAGTATATGTTTGGCGACATTTATAAACCTCACTCTACAACCTTCAAACAACTATAATACCTCATTTCCGTTAACAAATATTTCCCATTGATTCCATGTAAACTTTCTGTTAAAATATTCATGGCAACACGTCAATTTCTAACTTATATACTATTGTGAGTAAAAGCACTGACTTCTGAACCTGACGCAAATCCCATATCTACGTCTTCACACCTCATTCAATATTTTTTATCATTATCTTCAAGTAAAGTTACACAACTATAAAAAACATTTCAACACATCACTCCTTTTATTCCATGCTATAGGGTTTCAGAGATGTCTCCTTGTTTTTTTATTTTCTTTTATTTCACCTTACGGCAGCGCAACGCCCACACCCTCACGCCGCCCTTCAGCTGTTATGTTTGGCGAGAGGTGGAATATATCTAGTAATCCCAGTGAATAAGTGGCTAACGCTGGACCCGAGGCGAGGACTTCCACGGGAGAGGCTTATAGGACCACACACACACACACACACACACACACACACACACACACACACACACACACACACACACAGAGAGAGAGAGAGAGAGAGAGAGAGAGAGAGAGAGAGACAAAGAAAGAGAGATAAAGCAAGATGAGAACGCCCTTGCTCAATATCTGTCCTTTGTTTCGTTGGACAAAGAATGAAAATCAAACTACAGATACAAGAAAGAAAAGTGTAATGAAAAAAAAAATTGTGTCAAAAAATGGGAGACGTTTCTCCAGTGGAACACATAAGATTCTGCACAATATTTACAATAACAGATTCTGAAACAGCAATGAAGAAATGATATAAATGAAGCTTAAATATGAAAAAATGAGGAGGAAGGATATTTCCATGCCGTAAAGTAGTACGAGAGAGAGAGAGAGAGAGAGAGAGAGAGAGAGAGAGAGAGAGAGAGAGAGAGAGAGAGAGAGAGAGAGAGAGAGAGAGAGAGAGAGAGAGAGAGAGAGAGAGAGAGAGAGAGAGAGAGAGAGAGAGAGAGAGAGAGAGAGAGAGAGACTTGAATACAGACAGACATTCAGACAATCAAAAGACAAAAAGACATACAGATAAACCGACAGACTGACAGGCAGATAGAAAGACACAATCAAACAGAACGAGAGCTACATAGAAAAGAAAGTCAAATCAACAACAAGAAACGAAACGACGATTGAAACAGGAATAATCAGGAGTAAAGCGTGCGCACATGTGTGTGTGTGTGTGTGTGTGTGTGTGTGTGTGTGTGTGTGTGTGTGTGTGTGTGTGTGTGTGTGTGTGTGTGTGTGTGTGTGTGTGTGTGTGTGTGTGATTTAGAAGCACGTCTAGGGTAAAGTAAAGGCCGCAACAGCCAGCCTGACTAGAAGACTTTCGGTTAAATCGCGATGAATGATGAATGTGCGGATCCCGTGTGTGCATTATTGAGAGAGAGAGAGAGAGAGAGAGAGAGAGAGAGAGAGAGAGAGAGAGAGAGAGAGAGAGAGAGAGAGAGAGAGAGAGAGAGAGAGAGAGAAGACAACACCACCAAAAAGAATTAAGGAAAGTGTCCATCACGCGCCATGACTTTATAATGAGGTGGCGATAAGAACATGAGACAAAATATTCGCATCATGTTTATTTCCTTTTTTCCACGCTGAAGGGCAAATGGCCGAACATTGTTTTTGAAGCGGGAACTGAAAACTTGATTGTTGATGCAGTGTTCCAGATGTTCATGTGAATGCCTGAAGGTGCAATAAATTCTTGATTTCAACTTGGAAATTCGCAGAGAGGAGTTTTGTGTTCATGTGTTGTGACGGAGGAGAAGCGTCGGGGAGGGGAGGCGCTGACGCCCTGGTTACTTGTCTACCTTTTTTTGGAAATTTGAAGGCAGATCAAGATAGGAGTGAGTTGGTAGATCAAAGGTTTTGCTGAGGGGGAATAATCTTCCTATGGATGTCCTTTTCAAGGGCGAATGGAACTTAATAAGTAGTTAAAAGTATCTTTTAATTACCGTAGACTTTATGTAAAAGTATAAAGTTAAGTAGTATAATGATGATAACAAAGATATTTGATAACCATTACGATGACAATTATGGTAGCAATGATAGTCTTAGTAGTATTTATGATGATAATAATGATGATGATGATGATGATGATGATGATGATGATGATGATGGAAATAAAAAAATAAATAATAATAATAATAATAATAATAATAATAATAATAATAATAATAATAATAATAATAAGAATAAGAATAATAAGAATAATAATAAGAAGAAGAAAAAGAAGAAGAAGAAGAAGAAGAAGAAGAAGAAGAAGAAGAAGAAGAAGAAGAAGATATGTAAATAAAAACAACAGCAGTAGTAACAACACCAACGATAATAGTGTGAATAAAAACAATGTAAAAAAAGTATGTTAATGGCAATACCTACCACTACTACTTTTACTACTATTACTACTAATATTAATAATAATGATAATAATAATAATAATAATAATAATAATAATAATAATAATAATAATAACAACAACAACAACAGCAACAACAACAATAATAAAAATAATAATAATAATAATAATAATAATAATAATAATAATAATAATAATAACAATAATAATCATGATAATAATAATAATAATAATGATAATAATAATAATAATAATAATAATAATAATAATAATAATAATAATAATAATAATAATAATAATAATAAATGATAAAAAAAATAATAATAATTAGTAATACCAACATAAATACACAGGACAAAAATGTTACATATAATTATAGTCTCAGTCATAGCTAGTGGTAGATAATGATAAGAATATACACTACTATAAATCCAACGGTATCATCCATCTACTGTGTCACTCAACTCCTCCATCATACAGTAACAACCTGAAGGTTACGTTACCCTATCACTCGTCACCGCCTCAACACGACGCACTGATCATAAAGTACAGTTCCATCTCAGCTCAACACCCTCACAGCCCATAAGTCCTGCCCAGCGTTGCATCGCCTTCACGCCGACACTCAGCAGCCATCTCTCTCCTGGCTCCCGTGTCGGCAGAATCACACCTAAGCGGCGCAGCTCGTCCCCGGGCGGCCCAGAGGAGCCTTGGCAATGAGCTCCGTGTTTATAATGACACAGATAACAGAGTCCAGCAATGCAAATAGCCTCTCGTCTCTCCCGCTCCAGCCACGAGGGCAGCGGAAAAATCACCTGCTGTAATTAATCGGGTCAGCCAGGCTCATTTGGGCTATTTAACGTAATTAAGCAGGTAAGGCTGCGATATCAGCAATTATTCAAGGTCATTAAGCTCGTGAATTACCGCGCCAGGTGCGCTAATGAGCAGGTAGTGAGTGGGGTCGGCATAGACTTAATTACTAAACACACAGTCGAGCAGTAATGAGGCTGGCGAGGGGCGGCGAGTGGCGGAGCCTCACCACTCCTCGCCCCACGCTGACGCCTCCGCCAAACAGGACAGGTGTTATAGCATTCGCAGGTAATCCAGCAGTCGTGAATCAGCAAATGACCGTCCGGGGAGCACTTGTGGCAGACAGGAGTACAAGGTGAAGGTAAAACACTAAGCACAATTTTACTGAGGACAAAACACTTTTTTGTTCCTTGCCTATTCCGGGTGCGTGGAGACAAAGAGATGAGAACCGTAAAAAGCTCTCCCAACACCTCGGCCCCTCATGCTGCTAAAATAAAGTAATAAAAAAATGGCAAAAAACAACCCAATCTTTTTACGAGCCAAAGAATATCCTGAAAATTGAGCTGAACCTGGCTTTGTTTTTATGCCAACTGTGACAATTAGTAAATCCTTGCTTAGTGTAGCATCTCACCAACTGTGGCAGCGGGAGGAGAAAGAGGACTAGGAAGAGAAAAAAGAGGAAAAAGAAGGGGAATAAAATACCATAAAGACAAGGACGACGAAGAAAACTAGGAAGATGTAGAGGACAATAAAAAAGAAAGAGGGAGTAGGACGAAGAAGAAAATCAGGACAATAGGAAAGTAAAGAGCGACGATGACCAAGAGAGAAAAAACTAAACAAAACAAAACAAGGATGAGTACTAAGAGGATGACAAAAACTGGAATAACAAGCATCAAAACTCCTAAAGAACCTCGAGTCAGTTAGAATAAAGAAAATTCCCCCAGTGATCCTCGACAAACTGACAGACCTGCTAAAAGACTAGACCCAGTAAATTCGGTGGGGCTTAAAAGGACCTAAACTGCAGCACTGAGGAATGAGTTATCTATGAGGTGATGATGTCCGGGAGTTTGTGTTTCATTGCTTTTTTTTTCTTCTCAATTTTTTTCTTTTTTTTTTTTTTACGGAGATGAAAACTTTTATATCATCGTCATTTTTCCAATTTCTTAATCTGGATAAGCCATTCAGGTACTGGCGAAGGTTATGAAATATCTATAAAACTTTATTTTTTATAGGTTTAGGTATATTAGGAGGCACAGTAAAGGTAAAGAAAGACAGGGTAAACGAAAAAAAGTATAAATAAAAGAGAAAAAAAAAGAAAGGGTGACAACAAACAAAACAAAGTAAAATCAACAAAAATGCAAAGAAAAAATTAGGTAACACGTCTGGTTTATGAAAGCACGCACACGCATGACACCTACCTACGACACACACACACACACACACACACACACACACACACACACACACACACACACACACACACCGCGTAGTGTAGTGGTTAGCACGCTCGACTCACAATCGAGAGGGCCGGGTTCGAGTCCCGGTGCGGCGAGGCAAATGGGCAAGCTTCTTAATGTGTAGCCCTTGTTCACCTAGCAGTACATAGGTACGGGATGTAACTCGAGGGGTTGTGGCCTCGCTTTCCCGGTGAGCAGTGTTGTGGTCTCAGTCCTACCGAAGATCGGTATATGAGCTCTGAGCTCGCTCCGTAATGGGGAAGACTGGCTGGGTGACCATGTACACACACACACACACACACACACACACACACACACACACACACACACACACACACACACACCACCGCGGTAGCTCAGTGGTTAGAGCGCTGGCTTCACAAGCCAGATGTTCGATTGGTCTCAGTCCTGTTCACCTACCAGAGGTCGGTGTAAATGAGGAGTTGTGACCTTGTTGTCTGGTGAGCTCGTCTCAGTAATCCCAAGATCGGAAATAATGAGCTCTGAGCTCGTTCCGTAGGGTAACGTCTGGCTGTCTCGTCAGAGACTGCAGCAGATCAAACAGTGAACAGTGAATTACACACACACACACACACACACACACACACACACACACACACACACACACACACACACACACACACACACACACTTTGGTCTTGAAAATCTACCGACACAGAACGCAAACAAAATAAGTCACGTACATCTCTCTCTCTCTCTCTCTCTGTGTGTGTGTGTCTCTCTCTCTGTGTGTGTGTGTGTGTGTGTGTGTGTGTCTGTGTGTGTGTGTGTGTGTGTGTGTGTGTGTGTGTGTGTGTGTGTGTGTGTGAATTTAGGTCAAGTTTACAGAACAGTAATAAGTAACGCATCACGGTCCTTTTTCAACACTACTTTTTAATTCAGAGTAATGTCCTAAACAAATACGCTCCCCAGTGCCCTATGCATATATGAGGTTTTCTTCTTTTATGTGCAAAGCTATAAAGGAAAACAACGTACTTACACGACCAATGATCACTTAAGTTTCATAAATAATAAAAATACAATAATCAATAAAATTTTATGCAGCACAAAGATCCAATTCTCAAACAATAAAGATAGTTTAATAATTCATCTTTATCTTATCTTATTTGTATGTAAATGAACAATAGAGTATCACCAAGATAAGCTTCAAATTTCCTTACACTTGCACAGTAACACAAAAGCCTTACACATATATTCGTCGTGTGTTTGATAAATCCCCGAGCAGTGCGCGTGACCCAGCTTCCCGAGCACCCAGCCAGGGCTTGTAATATAGAGTCCGCGTCGCCACCACACTACACTACACACCAACACCATATTAATAGTCACGAGTCCTACACTGATCCGGCCTAAATCTAACCTAATCTGGCTGAATTGTCACTTCTCTATTTCCTTATTCCCAATAGATTCCTTCGGTAATGGACTCGAATATTACAGGGAGGAGATGTTTGGGGTCTCATTCCGACAGTTCACAATCGAATCCCACTATTATGTTGGCGAATTCACGACGAGAAATGCCTGACGGAGACAGAGTCGAGAGGGAAGCATCACGCGCCTCACGATCACTCAGACAGCTAATGAAACAAATGGAACAATTATCGGAATATGATCAGACGAAAGCCAATCGCCAGCAGGGCGACGCTGCTGGCTGGCCCGAGGTGCACCTAATACCTGGCCTAATCCATAATCAGTTTTGGGTCCGACGGTTCCCCTCCTGAAGTTAGGCTGAAGTGTTGCTCTCCATGAGACAGATACTGACAGATACTGACGGCGCGACGCTTACTGAAAACAGAAACAGGGAACGGAGGCAGTCAAGATACGCTACAAACTGACGAGACGTTACTGAATTCAGGATATTTAGATAATTTTTTTTACTTAATTACTTTATGGCGGATGACTTAGGAAAACAGAAACAGACGAAGAAAACAGTAAAGGATAGTGAAATCTTATGGAAACGCATTAAACGTATAAAAACTTAAAATAATAATAGCGAAAGTAGATAATGATAATAGTGACAATAATATTATCAATGATAATAATAATAATAATAACAATAATTAATAATGATAATGATAATAATAACAGTAATAATGATAAAAATGATAATAATAATGATAAAAATAAAATAATAACAACAATAAAAATAAAACCGTTAACAATAACAATAATAAAAACATAAAAACTAATAATGAA
>NC_059298.1:19006325-19008825 GCF_017591435.1 Portunus trituberculatus
TGTGACGTTTCAACACTTCAATAATGCATAGTTGTGCAATCTATAATATTTAATGATAATGACAATAACCCTTTTATTTCTCATTTCGATGATAAGTTAATGAACGGCAAATATTACGCGTATTATGTAAAATGTTCCGCCTTTATTATTTTTTTTCTCTCTTTTTCGTGATAAATCACCGCTGTATGAAATCCCATAATACCAAAAGTTCCATCGGGTGTTTTAGTCGCAAACATTACTTTTCACTGTTACACAAGTTTCCGCTAAACGCAAACATTCGTGCTAAATAAAATGTATGACCTTGATGATGTATTCTATAATTCCCGCCATTGCTCATCTGGGTGATGCGTTCCTCTAGCTCACACACACACACACACACACACACACACACACACACACACACACACACACACACACACCGAGTAGTGTAGTGGTTAGCACGCTCAACGCACAATCGAGAGGCCCGGGGGTCTTAGTCTTACCCGAAGATCGGTCTATGAGCTCTGAGCTCGTTCCGTAATGGGGAAAACTGGCTGGGTGACCAGCAGACGACCAAGGTGAATTACACACACACACACACACACACACACACACACACACACACACACACACATTTGCTAAGGTTCAATGTATGGTAGGTGGGATTGGCACAAAGGGGTGGGCGTGTGTAGGGCAGGGTGAGTTGAAGACTTACATGGTACACGTGGGTGTGTTGGGGGGCGGCAGGTGATGGACCTTAAGTGCGGGCGTCCCGCAGGAGATGTAAAAGGCAAGTGCTTAAAAAGTGGAGAATAAAAAAAAATAAAAGCGAAAGCACGTTTGTTTGCCGCGCCAGCCGCCGATAATCCACTCAACACAACATTAAAAAGCGAGAAAAAAATTGTATGTTTTTCCGCCGCAACTCGACCGCAAACATAATAAGACATGAGGATGGCGAGGAGTTAGCGACGCACTTCACCACGACTGCATATCGCCATAAAGACTGCTGCAGGTATGAAAAAAAAAAACGGAAAATGAGTCATACCGTCTCAATATTACCAGGTTTATAAGGAAGAGCTATATCTCCCCCTCACAATCTACACCCAACCTTGAATGACAATCTTTCAACGGAGAGATGATTGCTGTACCAAAGACGCACCTGACCTGAGACTGTTAGTTTGAAAATAACATATGAGAAGTTTTAACAACCCTCTAACACCTTTCTTTCAATCTCTCCATTTGTTTCTTCGTAGTCTCTTCCATGAAATCTTATTTTTTCCTTTCTATCTCCCTTTTCCTTCTTCAATCTTTCCTCTCTTCATTACCTTCCTTTCTTTAACCTCTCCTTCTCTATCTCTCTCCATCCATCAGTCCTTTCCCCATCTTCTATCTAACCTTCCTTCACTCTTCCTCATCCCTCCTCCTATCTCTGCTTCCCACCTTCCTTCTTTCTTGGCCCCTCCCTCCCCGTGCTCCCCTGTCACTCCATCGGCTCACGTGGAGTCAGTGAAGTCAGCACCACCTCGACTAAGGTTATTCAGGCCCATCTTTCATTCAGTCTCCCGTTGGATTGCCGCTGTTGAATACATTTACCATCTTCCTGCCCCAGCTACCGCCAACTCCCACCACCCTGACCTCTGTATATCTCACTCACTCTCTCTCTCTCTCTCTCTCTCTCTCTCTCTCTCTCTCTCTCTCTCTTGCACTCCATTATCTATGTCTTAGTATGTTTCTCTCCCTAACTGTTTTACTGCTTTTTTCTATTTTTTTTCCATTATCACAAACCATTTTTTCATAGTTATTTTTTTTTTCTGTTTCTCTTTATCTATTCTACCACAAGTTCTCCTTTTTAGTACGTGTCTCTCTCTCTCTCTCTCTCTCTCTCTCTCTCTCTCTCTCTCTCTCTCTCTCTCTCTCTCTCTCTCGCCTTAATTCTTTTACTGTTAGTTTTGTTTTCCTTCCTTCATGATCAAACTCTTTTCTGTGTATATTCAGTTTTATATTATGGTCTCTTACGAGTAATCATAACCTTACAAAAGATAAAGATTAACCTCCTATTCTCTTCACTCCTACGTGTCCGTGTATTTATGTACGATGCTAAATAACAACAGTGTAGGTTGGGCTTCCACACCCAGGGCAACGGTATCAAATCGGGTGGGCTTTGAGATATATATAGGTAGTACCCTAAAAAGTATCCCCTTTAGCCTAAAAATTCCGGTGAAAAGCCCATATGGTATAAAAAAAAAACAATGGGGTAAGAAATAAAAGGGTTAATGATACTATTTTGCTTTCTTCTCGCCTGTAGTCCTAAAATGAAAAACTATATTATTATCGACAATTCAAGTATAAAAAGGAGTGTCGTCTTTACTCACGGCAGCATCACATTGCCTAATACGCCCAACACTTTCTTCCTCCCATCGCCATGTGAAGAAGAATTTTTCCCCTCCCCTGTTATTTTTTTTTCTTCTGGCTCTCACTTCCTTTCGTCCCCGCTGGCAAATCTCACCTCGACACCTCGTGT
>NC_059298.1:19013825-19026325 GCF_017591435.1 Portunus trituberculatus
GTGTATTGACAAATTTTCTCTCATTCGACGGATGTGCGCGTATTGGATATGAAATGATACAAACTTGATGTTTTTGAACAGTTGCAAGCCAAACTAATCTGAAAATTATAAAAAAAAAAATAACGTTGGATGCGCTTAAAAGAATGGATGGTAAAACGTGTACGTATCCTGTATGCAATGTGACTGCAAATGGTTAAAAGCACTGATGAAGAGGAAATCGCTCTCTCTCTCTCTCTCTCTCTCTCTCTCTCTCTCTCTCTCTCTCTCTCTCTCTCTCTTCCACTTTTCATTCCTCTCTATCTCCCTCTTCTTTCACTCTCAAAATGCACACTTCTCTTGTACTTCCTCCTCCTCTTCCTTTTTCTCTTACTCCTCTTCCTCATCCCTCCTCCGCCCCCTTTACCTCTTTCTCCTCCTTCTCCTTCTCTCCTCTTCCTTGCCCTCCTCTTCCTATTTTGCTTCTTCCTCCTCTTTTTTTTCTTTTCTTCTTTTCTCTTTTTCCTTCTTTTCCTCGCCTTCCTCCTAGCTGTTTGTTCCCGATTTTCTAGGTCTCTCTACGGCTAAGACTCACTCACTATCCTTAATTGTTGAATCTTGTCACGAAACGCACGCGCATACATACACACACTGACAGTCATCTACCTACCCACCCACACAAGTACACACACACACACACACACACACACACACACACACACACACACACACACACACACACACACATACAACGAGTACTAATTGTAGTAGTAGTAGTAGTAGTAGTAGTAGTAGTAGTAGTAGTAGTAGTAGTAGTAGTAGTAAGGGCAGGAGGAGGAGGAGGAGAGGAGGAGGAGGAGGAGGAGGAGGAGGAGGAGGAGGAGGAGGAGGAGGATCATGGATAAGGGAACAGGAGGGAGAGGAGGAGTGAAGGCAGCTAGGGAGAAGCAGTAAAGTCAGGTGCGCTGTGCTGCTGCTGGAGGGGAGAAGGGGAGAGCGAAGCGACGGCGCAGTGACTGAGTGACTGGGAGATTACATCGAGAGGCGGTGATGAACCCTGAGGGGGCGACAGGAGGGCGGCTTACACGGAGCCCTCTCTCTCTCTCTCTCTCTCGCTCGCTCTTTCCCTCCCTCACTCCCCTCCCTCGCTTCACTTTTCGACAATGAAGCACCAAAAGCACCAACCGACCATCCACGTGCCTCCTTCCATCCCTCCATCGCTCCCTGAAACCTACCGCCAGTATCATGATGAAAAGTCAGCAGTGGTATTTTTACACTAGTACTTCCATTGGTTATCCTGGTGGTTTCTGAGAGGCTAACCATCACCCCTCAGAAGTTAGTGCACCTCTAAGCTTGCTAACCCGCCCACTATTCCACCCGCAACACTCACGTCACTGATTAATACTATGGAGAGAGATTTTTCACACTTGATTTCGCTGACTCAAGGTAGTTCCCGGGCTTTGAATTAACTCTCTCTCTCTCTCTCTCTCTCTCTCTCTCTCTCTCTCTCTCTCTCTCTCTCTCTCTCATGCCCTGGGACACATGTGATTCCTGGGGTGAGAGTACTAGTTAGCGTTCACCCCCGTCCCCTGATCTAGTCCTGTGTCACACCACCAGCATTGCACCCACCCTGACTACCCCGGTCATCCCGTCCCGCACACACTCGCTCACTCCCCGCCCCCTCACTCGCGATGTGTACACCGGGGAACATATACTAAGCAGGGTTAGGGGGGAAATCCCGCTGAACCTGGATGGTAAATGGCTGTTATTTTCGCTTTGAAAAGATAAACCATTTGTGTACGTTCTCTTTTTCAATAAAGGGTCAGCCGGCGGGTGGGGCGAGAGAGAGAGAGAGAGAGAGAGAGAGAGAGAGAGAGAGAGAGAGAGAGAGAGAGAGAGAGAGAGAGAAGGGGTGTGCACGTTCTATTGTACACGTCGAAGGGAGGGTGTACAGATCCGAACAGGAGGGGATACGCGGTCACGTAGCAACACTTGATAGCTGTACACTGTTCTCTCCAACCCGAGGGGCCCCTGTAACTCAAGAGCGATGGGTCTTGTGTTGCACCTGAATCTCTCTCTCTCTCTCTCTCTCTCTCTCTCTCTCTCTCTCTCTCTCTCTCTCTCTCGGGGTCAAACAACGAGGAATGCGCAACAAGGACCTGATAGTGTGCCAGCAAGAATATTTTCCTTTCGTCCTCCTCAAAAGTGACCGGGTGTGTGGGAGTTTGTGGGTCGTTGGGGATTTTCGTGTGTGTGGGTGGTTGTGTGTGTGCATGGGTTAATGGATCTGTGGTACTGTGCGTGTGGTGATGTGGATGTGTGGTTTTGGTGACGTGGTATTCTGGGTGTTGTGACAGTGCTATGGATGCAGTGACGTGACGTGTTGATGGGTTACTGTGGATGTAGTGACGTGGCACTGTGGGTGTGGTGAGTTATTATAGTGCGCGTGGTGAGTTTTCACTGTGGTTGTGGTAGCGGTACTATGGGTAACTCATGATGCAGTGTGTCAGCTTTTAATCATCGCTTCCTTGCCTATAGTCCTTCTTTGCCGTTTCAATTAATAATAACTAAGGAACAAACCTCAACTTCCTTTACATCAACAAAAGAAAGCATAAACATCAAAACGATTCATAAAGAAAAAAAATCATAAAGGTAGACTTGCATCCTATAGACACGAGGCGCTTGTAGCATCACATTATAATTTGCACATATTTTACATTTATCTAAAGACTTCAGATGCATTCTCGAATGACGCTTCAAGAGAGAGGGGAACGGAGGGACAACTCAATGACCTACAGCTCACTATACACATACTTGAATCCCCCTACTACCCAGCATTCTATCTCTGTTACATTTTTATCACCCCCTCTTCTAAGTTCTCATTCTACTGCTGTTCCATTTTCTTTCTTATTCCATCCAAGGTCCTCTAATTTCGAAACAATTTATGAATGTCACCTGCTTATAATATAACTAATGCATCATATTGGAAAAGTGACTCTGAAGGTGTATATATCAATTTCTACGTTATTGCTAGTATTTCAGCACTTGCCCAGAGCTCTTTTAACTTTTAGACTAATCAAGTTCTGTGATTCCCTCCTTGCTTGTGCCAGGATAAAGGATGGGGGAAATATTTATCTTTTTGACTGGTCTCTTGTTGCTTGTTTGAATCAGTGCAATATAAAATAATGGTCAAAGTAATGTATGATGCAAAAACTGTTCCTTGCGTGTTATTTATAAAGCAAGGAGAAGGATGATAATGTCTCATAGCACAATGGCTTTTATGTAATGGTTGACATTAGAAGGAAGATATTCACTAATATTACTTCCTTATTTACCTTATTCAACCAGTAATAAGAATCTCTCTAATTCTAGGAGAAAAAAATTCTAGCTTCAAAGATGGAAAATTAATTGACATTCATAAGATAGTGAACCAGGAAATAGTTTCAAAATAAAACCGATGCTTTGTAGGTCAGTCACTTTTACTATCAAAAAATTTTCAATGCGATATTTCTTACTTTTATAAAGTATTTTTATTACATCAGTCTTAACCCAGTATATAGAACACACAACAAACTGTTGACTTGCAAGAGAAGTCATGTGCTGGCTAACAATAAAAAGAGCCAGCAGCGGCACAGAGTTCGGCAGGTGTGAGTGACAACAGCGTGGCCTCGGAAGTACCTCCTCTCCGCCAAAAACATGGACGTACGCACACCATACAAGATTACAAGGCCACTCACGCTGTGACCTTCGAACCACACGGACTCTCTCTCTCTCTCTCTCTCTCTCTCTCTCTCTCTCTCTCTCTCTCTCTCTCTCAGCCAACTGCCGGGCACGTCGAAAAAATAGTTGTCCGGCAGCAGGTCCGGAGTGCCGGGCTATGTAAATATCTTGTCATCCTGGGATAAAATAATGTAAACCACCACCATTGTTGCTCCTACTATTGCTACTACTACTACTACTACTACTACTACTACTACTACTACTACTACTAATGCTACATCTACTACTACTATCACCATCGCTACAATTACTATTACTACTACTACTACTAATAATAATAATAATAATGATAATAATACCACTACTACTACAACTACTACATCTATTACTACTATCACCATCGCTACAATTACTACTACTACTACTACTACTACTACTACTACTACTACTACTACTACTACCATTACCACCACTACATCCATTACTACCACCACCATCGCCACAATTGCACCACCTGCTGCTACTGCTGCTGCTGCTACTGCTACTACCACTGCTGCTGGTGCCACTACTGCCACTACTACTGCTACTACTACTACTACTACTACTAACTACTAATAATAATAATAATAATAATAATAATAATAATAATAATATTACTAAAACAACAACAATAACAACAACAATAACTACTACTACTACTACTACTACTACTACTACTACTACTACTACCTCTACTACTATGACTACCACCACCATTAACACTATCAACACCACCACTGCTACTGCTACTACTGTCGCTATTGTTACTGCTACTGATGCTGATCTTGATGCTATACTATTAATGATAACAGTGGTGTCAACTTTATCATGACGACAGTAGTATTTTTTGTCTATATAATAATAATAATGTTAATATTATTGCCGATGCCCAATGTATGTACCAGTACTGCTACTAATGATATTGAGGAGGATGAGTAAGCAGGCAAACAACAATTAAGATCAAAATAAGAATGGACTATATTGAAAGACTCAAGAAGAAGAATATTATTGCGAGACGAGCTGTCATTTTCAACCCATTTAGAGCGCCAAGAGACACAGAAAAACCACCATGTACCAAAAAATATACTGAGGGAGGATAACATAAACAAGGAAAACAAAAGAATTTCAACACATGATGGGAATGGGTGGCGAGCATATATGGAGGCACTTAGTGTCGAGTGATGTCGGAGGCGGTAACAGGTGAGGCAACAAGTAAGAAGCGTAAATTCGATCAACAATACAGGAAACAGGAAAGCATATTCATATCGTGAACACTAGGATACACATAATAAAGACAAAACACTATAGCGCCATCACCGGCCGACGAAAAAAAAAGAAAAGAAAAAAGAAAAGAAAAAAAAGGAAAAAAAATCAAGCTACATGTACGGAAAAGAGTATAAACATCCCACGCACACTAGTGATTATTTTACCCGAAAGGAAGGTATCTTTACATCTGACTACACACAATATAGCTACACCTTTAACAAAATTATATCGTTCTTTCCTCTAAGTAGCGGTCGACTCTTCGCTCGCAGTTGATGTTCTTTTTTTTTTCTTTTCATTTATTACTTGTGTTGTCGATTGAAGGTGAGTGAACGATTGATTTTATGAATGAATGACAAGCGTATGAATGAATGAATGAAAGGAGGAGTACGTGAGTCACTCTATGTATTCCACATCACAGACTACAACAATTGGTTGTGTGTGTGTGTGTGTGTGTGTGTGTGTGTGTGTGTGTGTGTGTGTGTGTGTGTGTGTGTGTGTTGTGGTTGGGTTGCGGATGGGATGGGGGGAGGGGCTTATGGTGTGAATGCGTACAGAAAAAATATCCATCTTTACGTATTCCTTTCGTCTCTCTCTCTCTCTCTCTCTCTCTCTCTCTCTCTCTCTCTCTCTCTCTCTCTCTCTCTCTCTCTCTCTCTCTCTCACGCACACATTGGCGCCGCCACATTGGCACTGGACAGCACGTGCATCTGATCCAACCAAATAAATGAACAACAAAAACTACACAAAAAAAACAAATAAACAAACAAACAAAACAAAAGCCTGGGCGGCATCCGACACACACACACACACACACACACACACACACACACACACACACACACACACACACACACACACACAGACATAGTATCCCCGGGAGTGCATGAGCCGAGACCATTCCATCATGAATCAACTAATTCTCTTCAGCCATACTCATCATGGATTACTCTATTGATCAATTTAGCTTTTAACTGCACTGTTCCTAAGGTCGATCTCGCTTTCCCCTCCTCCACCCCCACACTTCATACTCCCCCACATCACCTCATCCACCTGCCCCCTTCCATTTTATTTTATTATTACTTTTTTTTTTTACTTTACACACATTCGCTTTTTGGCATAAGCTTTTTTTTCTCCCCTTTTCCTATTTTTTTTTCACCGGAATGGCATTGTGTGTGTGTGTGTGTGTGTGTGTGTGTGTGTGTGTGTGTGTGTGTGTGTGTGTGTGTGTGTGTTTGTGTGTGCTTTTTCCCCGCCGTTGCCATATGAGTATAGGTTAGCGTTTGGCAAGCGCACATTTCCACTATACGTATGTTCAATTGCAGTATGCACCCCCTTGCCTCTATCGGGCCATAACCACATACCACTAGTTTGTATCGAGTGAATTCAACGGTGAGACCCCGATATTACAATCAGGGCCATTGTTCACTTGTCTATGTGGCCAGGCTCGCATGACCAGCTCCCCCTCCGCATGTCCATCTCTGTCCGAAACGCCGCATGACTGGCTACGGCTACGTGTCTCTGCTCCATTTCCTTTTGTTGTTCTTCTTTTTTCTTCTTCCCTCCGAGTTCCAGTCCGCCTCCTACTACTCCTCCTCTTCCTCCGCCACCGCTTCCTCCTCCTCCTCCTCCTCCTCCTCCTCCTCCTCCTCCTCCTCCTCCTCCTCCTCCTCCTCCTCCTCCTACGCCGCTCCTACTCCTCTTCCCCCTTGGGTGCGAGGGTGTGCTGAGTCTATAGTGTGTGTGTGTGTGTGTGTGTGTGTGTGTGTGTGTGTGTGTGTGTCGATGGGTAAGTCGTCGTCTCCTCCTCCTCCTCCTCCTCCTCCTTATAGGCCAAACTCTCTCTCTCTCTCTCTCTCTCTCTCTCTCTCTCTCTCTCTCTCTCTCTCTCTCTCTCGCACTTTGCAACTCGACGCATTGAGAATAAGATTACCTAAAAACACATTGTTCCTCCCCCCCATACATTATAAAAAGTGTGTGTGTGTGTGTGTGTGTGTGTGTGTGTGTGTGTGTGTGTGTGTGTGTGTGTGTGTGTGTGTGTGTGTTTTGCTTAATGCCTGCGCACAGGTGACACCAGAGAGGGAGAGAGGCAGCATGATAGCTCCCCTTTACTCCTCCACGCATGTCCGCATGTCCACTGGGCCGCCGCCCGAATGCATGTCCAAAACGCCTACGTGTCCGAATACCCGCATGACCAGCCACTCCCCCTCCCCTCACTCCCCTCCTTCCTCCCTCCATGCCCCTCCATGCCCCTCCTGCGCCTACTGCTCCTCACCCTCCATGACCAGCACCAGCGCCACCCTCGCCGCCATGCATGTCCGCGCCCACCTCTTCCCCTCACCCCCTTTCCCCCTCCTTTTTCCCCTCTCCCTCCCTCTCTCTCACTCTCTCTCTTTCCGTCCCTCCCTCTCCCTCTACGCCCGCATAGAATTATATTATGTCGAATATTTATTTCCCCTGCGGCGTTTTTCCCCCTTTTTTTATCCTCCCCTCAGTTTATCCCCTCGTCCGCCCTGCCTCCCCAATCCTCCTGTTATCCCAACTCTCGAATTTGTTTTGTAACATGGTCATATATATTTCTCAATGACCTTTTTGCTTTTCCATCTCTCTCTCTCTCTCTCTCTCTCTCTCTCTCTCTCTCTCTCTCTCTCTCTCTCTCTCTCTCTCTCTGTTGTTCCTACTACCGCCGCCCGCCTCTTTCTATCTTTGCATTCTCCCCATCTCCCCATCTTTATCACCCCTTGCTGCCTGTGTCCCTTGCATCTCTCTCTCTCTCTCTCTCTCTCTCTCTCTCTCTCTCTCTCTCTCTCTCTCTCCCCTTCTCTCCTGTCCCAAGCTTCCGTCACCCCTCTCTCCCCTTCTCCTACCCTGCCTGCCGCCCCTCCGCCCCCGCCCCGCCGCGCTCCCCACCCCGCGCGCCCCAGTTTGCATTGTATGTATTGGCTGCAGTGCATTCATGTCGTTAAGTGCATGTGAGGGGAGGGGGAACTGTGCATGGTGAGCGGGGCAATAAATGCAATAAACAATTATTCGCAATGTTCTATATTCATATACAGGGGGATATCCACAGGGTAGCAGATTTTTGCCCCCACTGTATTGATGCAAATTGTTTTGAAACTGCTGTTTAATTAAGAGAAATCCAATCACACGAGGGTGGATATCTGGTGACGCGAATTTTGCACATAAATGTAATGGAGGAATGACCAGTTTTAAAAACGAAAATGTATTCGATGTTTTTTTGTTGTGTGCATGGTTGCCTGATGCCAGTTTTTTTTTTGTGCTTTTTTTTCGGACATTCTCCACGTTATTTGCGGCACTGTTTTCACCCTGAACTTCGTACCCATCGGCTTACACTCAGAAGTCGCTGGCTGTCCCTCCCTCCCCGACTCCCTGTGTCTCCACCCTCCTCCTTCTCTCTCCCTACCCCCTACCCCCCTCTCATGACCCCCGCCGCACCAAACACCCGACACCCGCGCTTCGCCCTCCCACATATCATTATCCTTTGATGGCGCGTCCAGCGGCCTCATGCTGCGGCCCACTCCACACCTCCATCAATACACACAGGCAAATGAGGGAGAAAGGGAGGTGAAGATGAGCGAATACGAGAGAGAGAGAGAGAGAGAGAGAGAGAGAGAGAGAGAGAGAGAGAGAGAGAGAGAGAGAGAGAGAGAGAGGCAGCCGTAAGTGACGATGATAAAGACGGATAGCACTGAATGACACAAGCGAACGAATAACACAATAGTGACGGTCATAAATGGAGGGATGGGAGACAGAGAGAGAGAGAGAGAGAGAGAGAGAGAGAGAGAGAGAGAGAGAGAGAGAGAGAGAGAGAGAGAGAGAGAGACTACAACTTCCAATGCAAAATGAACGAAGTAAAAAAGGAAATCAACGACAAAGGGAAAAGTCCGTGGAACAGTACGCGATAGAAAACAAAAGAGGAGAAAAGGAATGGAAAAATGCATGACAATGATGATAACACGCATGGCAGAGAGAGAGAGAGAGAGAGAGAGAGAGAGAGAGAGAGAGAGAGAGAGAGAGAGAGAGAGAGAGAGAGAGAGAGAGAGAGAGAGAGTCAATGAACCTAAAATAGATGCATTATAAAACAAATTAAACGCGTAAAACACGAACATTGATTAACAACATCATCATTACCACCGCCAACACCACCACCAACACCACCACCACCATCACCACCATCACCATAACCACTGCCGCGAAAACAAAAACAAAACACCATAGACTTTAAAAAGATGCTCGGCGGGCGGGCAAGCGAGCGGTGAGAGAGCCAGCGAGCGAATGATTTTAGCGAACGAACGAACCGGCAAGCGAAGCAAAGCGAAGCAAAGCAAAGCAACAAAATGCAAAAACAGGACCCTCGCTTGACCTGTCGGCCGCTAATTCGGAGGAAAACAATAAAACGCAGTAGCTGATTACGTAGAGAGATTGAAAGATAATTGAGAATAATAGGAACGGCACATGAGGGGGAGAGAGAGAGAGAGAGAGAGAGAGAGAGAGAGAGAGAGAGAGAGAGAGAGAGAGAGAGAGGAATAGGTAAGGTAGGGGAGGCATGCAGGAGGAGTGAGACTGGCACATAAAAAAAGATAGAAAAAAAAAATGTAAATAGCACTGCAAATGACCCGGGTGATAATAATGACCAGGGGGAAAAGGGACAAGAATTGGCGCATACGCTGTGAGGGAAATTCGAATAAAAAAAAGTAATGGAGGTGAATGAATGAAAGGATTTTTTTTTATATTATCGCTATCGGGTAAAAAAGGACGGGGGGAAAAAGTAGCCATAAAGGGTAAAAGATAAAAATAATAATGCGACATACAAAGGATGCAAGCATAAAAATAGATTAGAAAATTAATGCACACACACACACACACACACACACACACACACACACACAGAGAGAGAGAGAGAGAGAGAGAGAGAGAGAGAGAGAGAGAGAGAAACGCACGTGCTCCACATTACTGCTACTGTTTTCCTTTTTTCCCTCCTTTTTTTCTAAACGAGCGAACAACAACACTGGTAGAGAGTAGCTAGTGATTCAATTTATTGGCTTCATGAGCGCGGAAGTGGGAGAGTGAGAGAAGCATGCAGATCAATAAAGAAAACGGAATGAGCGCGGGCGAGCAACAAAAAACTTGGACACTCAAAGCAGAACCTAAAATCACAAGGGGAAACTGACCTAAATATTTCGTAACGCCTGATCGCTGGGAACAAACATCAGTGACCCGATCATCTGGTTACCTCTCTCTCTCTCTCTCTCTCTCTCTCTCTCTCTCTCTCTCTCTCTCTCTCTCTCAATGCCGCGGCTCGCTCAAGGTCACTGTCCACAACACAACGCTATATACGTACGTTCACCAACCAGCCACCAACACGCAAACAAAAAAAAATATATATAAATAAAAATGTACCACACAGCTTGGGTCATCGCGCCAGAATATGCTCCAGGCTTCATTGTTTACATGTGGTGGTGGTGGTGGTAGTGGTAGTGGTGGTCCTGGTGGTGGTGGTAGTGGTGGTGGCAAGTGACGTCATATCTGCTCACACGTTGCGTCTACCCAATCATTTTTACGCTTTAGCCTCCAGTGTGTGTGTGTGTGTGTGTGTGTGTGTGTGTGTGTGTGTGTGTGTGACGTCACGGGTGTGTCATTCACGGTGGACGGCCCAGACGTGAGAATAGTAACAGGCTGGTATGTACGTACGTTCGTAGGTTTGTTGGTTGGTTAGTGCATGGCGGCGCCGCACTGTGAATTATATTGCCGCGGAATGGATGTAGTGTTTTTGTGTCCCGGCGTCCGCTGAGGGCTTTATAAATACGAAAACGGGAGATGCATGAAGCCACCCAACAGGCCAGAGAGTGAGCCACCCAGCCAGCCAGCCAGCCCGCTACTGAATACGATGCATACTGAAGGTAGCGCTAAAGACGCGAGGTGATGAAAACAAGGAAGAACACGACGTTAGAGAGAAAAAAATATGTGAGAGTTTAGTATGTGGTGCAGCGAAGGCAGTGAATGGGGAACTGGAAATTGTGTGGTGATAAAAGGCAGTTAAGAAGAGAAAAGAAAATGGGAAAATGACAGGAGACGGAGACTTGTATGCTTTCCCTTTTTTTATATGAAAGAGAAAGAGATTAGTAAAAAAAAATAGGAATAGGGATTAGGAGGCAATTTAGTGGATATTCAGAGAGAGAGAGAGAGAGAGAGAGAGAGAGAGAGGAAGGAAAAGGCAAAATTTATCATGGTTTAGTTATGGCGGGGTTTTGGGCTGTAAGAATTTTGAAACTGACCACTCACACACGCAAAGCCTTCAAGCTCCCAACAGCCATTGCCTCCACCACGCATTCACTCACCTCTCCTTCATCGCTGCGTTGCCCCCACACCCAACATTTTTTCCCTCTAAGTCTTTTTCTGGGGCCTTATCCCTAGACTAAAGCCCACCTCCATAAATGTCGATATCACTGAGCCTTCTCCTTGGCATTCATCACTACGCAGGCGAGGAATTAAGGCCCCTACGAGTGCTTTAACACAGGCAGGTGGTGGAAGGACGGTAACTAGGTAACTGGGTCTCGCGATCTTAAGTACTGTAAGTGTTGCTTTTGATCAATGCAGTAATTACGGAATGTCTAGATATCGATGGATAGTTCCTTTTCGAATTGGTGAAGAGAGAGAGAGAGAGAGAGAGAGAGAGAGAGAGAGAGAGAGAGAGAGAGAGAGAGAGAGAGAGAGAGAGAGAGAGAGAGAGAGAGAGAGAGAGAGAGAGAGAGAGAGAGAGAGAGAGAGAGAGAGAGAGAGAGAGAGAAACAAAAGACCACCTGAATACAGAATTAGGCCAGGGGAAGTAAACAAGGAATTACAGCCAATTGCAAAGCCTTGACTGGGACACAGCGGAACACTCTCCATCATCACCTCGCTAACCACTCACTCACACACACACACACACACACACACACACACACACTTTTTACCCTCCACTGGCACGCTTCCTGTCTTTCTCGTTATGATTGCACTTCTGATAAACACACACACACACACACACACACACACACAGCTGCTGCTCCTCTCCTCTTCCTCCTCTTCCTCCTCCCTCTCCTCCTCCTTCCCACGTAATATAATGGAGAAATTAATAGCGCGTGGTGTAATATCTATAAATGTGTGCTGAGACAATATTCAAAATTAAGTCATGAAATGCACGTATAGTTTGAACAAATAGTTTGATATATGAGATGACAATTATTACACAAGGAATTATCTGATCCCAAAGCATGGAAATGACGTCAATTTACATTAATAAGAATATGCACGAACGCTGTTTCTATTACTATTACTACTAATACTATTACTACTACTAGAAATATTGCCACTACTGCTGCTACTACTGCTGCTGCTGTTAATGTTACTACGAGTTATCATTTCCAGCATCCGAATGTATTGTTTGTTCTTATTGTCATTATTATTATCATTCACTTCAGATGCATAAAAAAAAATCAGTATTA
>NC_059298.1:19036325-19046325 GCF_017591435.1 Portunus trituberculatus
ACTTCGAAAGGTACCCCCCCATGACTGAATGACGACTGGACAACAACCAGCACGTGCATTATTCCATGATACATAAAAAAGGAGTAAAAGAATTAATAATTCTTCACAACTAATTAATCAAAGTATACTCTAATAGGTACAACTGCATGATTAACAAAAAGTGCATGAATACAAATTAATTGTATGACTAACCCAAGGCTACTTGAATTCAAGACAACCTCATGATAATCAATCACTGCATGACCTACGCAGCGACAAGAAAATATTACATGATATCACAAGCTTAATCCTTTATTTGTTAATGGCAATGTGACACCTGTTATTTGAATAATCCTGCATTATTGTACTGAGGATTTAACTACTTTGTTAATACCACTTACTGTCACTGATGAGTTTCAAAAGTACACTTTGAATTTACTGAATAACATCAACATCTTATCAATTTTGAGGTTGACCCATTGAAGTCTTCTTCTGCAATCTCTGCCATGTTTATATAGAGCTGCTCTTTTCCTTTATCTTTTCAATAACACTTCCTTCCTATCATCTCCACTAAAACCCCTATCTCTCTAAAATCGGCTCCTCTGCAAACGTTCCATCTTCTCTTCAACTTCCATCTTTTCTTCATCCATGCACTTTCATCTCACCATTCTCTTGATGACAAACTCTTAACCATACCAGGCAAAGATTTTAGATGTCACAATGATATATATCAATAAAATTTAAAAATCAAGTGAAAAGTATCACCACACACATTCATCAACACACGCCCAACGGTCCACACACAAACGCTGTTACAGCTTTACATATTTATCTATATGCTCTCACGAAGAAATGTGGGAAATGTGAACCTACTTAGCATTATATGGAAACACAAGAATCTATCTAAAAATGTGGCATGTAATTAGTGAAAACAACACCAATTTCCCAAACACATCACCAGCACGAATGCAAAGCTTTCCCATACGGGAGAATATTATTAATAAGTATTTTCAATGACACGAAGCGCATCATCAAAAAGAATAACCATTTTTGTATACAAGGAACATGGCGGAGAAAACAAATATAGTTGATTTTTTTCCCCCGTGCGTGAAGCACATTATCAAACAGAACAAAAAACGAAACATAAATGAACTATTAGCAAAACTTGTATAAAATTCCTCCACACGGGAAAGAATCAAGTGCATCGGAAAAAAAAAGTACAATAGAAAAATTACATTATTTCAAATACTTAAAAAAAAAAAAAAACTCAACTCACATTTGACATGAAAACGCCAGGTAATACATATAAGCTGAGATCCTTCCTACGTTAATATTGATCTTACTTCTAAACAAAAGTGCCACCTTCATGGCCTCCTCCAGGAATGTCTCATACTCACCAACTCAAGACATAGAGAGAGCAGGGCGACCCGCACTACTAACCTGTGAAAGGTGAAAAACATATACACATTAATTTTCCGCATAAACATCAATCAACACATTACACATTTAAGCATATCACCACATATTAATTTCACCATCAACTACATACGTGTGTGTGTGTGTGTGTGTGTGTGTGTGTGTGTGTGAGAGAGAGAGAGAGAGAGAGAGAGAGAGAGAGAGAGAGAGAGAGAGAGAGAGAGAGAGAGAGAGAGAGAGAGAGAGAGAGAGAGAGAGAGAGAGGTTAGGTGGATTGTGTAGGTGTATGCGCACCCGTACCATGAATGAATAAGCCTCAATGCCCAGCCTGATCTAGTTTAACGAATGATAACGTTTCATAATGCTCAACTCGCTAAGTCTCCTAATCGAATAATATACACGGATAACACATTTTTTCCTCTTCCAATAATCTAAATCATTCAATAGTTAAACCACCACTATTATCATACATATATAAAACCACTGCTACGTACATCCTTTACAAATCCATTTTACAGAGTTCCTTAATATTATCACAATGCTGCCGTCACTTAGATAAACTCAATTGTATTTCCTTAACTAAATTCCACCATGCTTAAGTCCGGCTGAGGCTGATGTGACCAAAGAGAGGGACTCGAAATGGAAACTAAGAGGGAGATGGAAAAGGGGAGAGGCGTAGGCTGTCAAGGGGAGAGGGAAAGGGGAGACGAAGGCTACGAGGGGAGTGAAGGGGGTGAGAAATGGTGCTTAAGTGAAGGGGAGAAGGAGAAAAGGGAAACAGGACGAGGGGAGAAGGGAGGGAGCAGGAACTAAGTGAAGAGAGAAGGAAGGGGAATGTGCTGGGAGTGTAAAGGGGACAGGAATAAACTGGGAAACACTCAGAAAAAGAGAGAGGAAAGGGAGGAAATAGGGATGAGGATGGTAAGGGGGAAAGAAATAGCGGAAGGGGGATCAAAAAGGAAAGGGGGAGATAGGAAAGAAAGGGGATAAGAGAGAAGCAAGGAAGAGGCGAAAGAGAAGGAGGGGGGAATGGATGGGAGGGTAAGGAGTTATACAGAGAGAAGGAGGGGGAGGAAAGGCAGAGGAGAAAGAAGGGGAGAGGGAGTGGAGAGGGAAGGGAGAGAGAGAGGGAAGGAGGGGCAAAGTGAGAAGGGTCAGTGGTGACAATACAATTTACTGATGAAAAGTGTCTTTATTTTTCACCAGCTCTGTGAAGTAATTTATATTAGTCCCTGAAAATTAGACTTCAAATAACGCGAAATGAAACTTCTTTCCAAAAATGAGACTTTTTTTCTACTTTGCTCTATTAAACTGTGTAAATACCAGTAAATAAACTTTGAGTTTGGGAGACGCGCGGAGGCAGCGGCGGCGAGCAACGACACCTGTTGGCTCGCCGGTAATCGGATGTGTTCCATTGTTATTTCTTTACATTTCTAAAACAGGTTGGGACATTTTTCTATTGTAATATTCATTTAAAAGCCTTCTGCGTATTTCGAAATTGAAACTCATACCTCTGTTCTGACGCACACACACCATGCTCAGCTATAAGGAAAATATTCTTGCGCCTGTTCTTTTTTCTCTCCCTCCCTCCCTCCTTCCTTTTTCAGCCTCGTAGTGTTTCTCCTTCTCATAAAATTACATGTTTATTGTGCAAATATGAAAATGAAATCATATATTAGTTCTAATTATAAATATCAGGGTCCCAGTCGGAGGTCTCCATTACATTAGAGCACAAGATTAAAACTCGTGAAATTTACAGTCGCTGCACTTTAAATAATGTACGTAATTAAAAACCCTGATTTTTGTCTCTGGGCAGCAATATTATTTAGAGGGCTTTATGCAAATGTCAAAGAAATGTATTAGTTAAATGATGGCATAAAAGCAAGTAATTCACTAGATGGGAGAGTGAAAAGGTGTTGAGCACGGTTATGTCACCTCTTTCATGTGCGTGTTTGTGTGTGTCTCTCTATTAAGGGTGCGATGTAAAGAGCGTGATAATTGTAGGTAGCTATTCTTAAAACTTGTATGTGTTGTATTTTATTAAGCGCAACTTAAGATAACCACTAAGAGAACTAAGAAGTGTCATCCTAAAACCCTGGCAGCCTTAGTAATCTTCCCTCAGCACCAGTGTTCGCTGGTGCATCGCAGCCACAGTCCCCTCGCCACATTCCACTCTTGCGTGTCGTCTCCTTCAGTGGCCACCCACCCAATGCCGCGCCATGCAGCGACTCCGAAGTCCCTCCCACACCGACGCTGCCTCCAGATCTCTCTGCTGCCTTGGCCCTCTCCTTCAGCTTCATGACCCGCCTCTTTCCTGCACTTACTAAAACCATCTTCTCCCTCATCACTTAAGTCCAGCAACCTCTAGTGGTTCTCTCAGCAAATATCTGTTAAGCCATTTGGCGGTCATAATATTCTCACCCTTCCTGGCTACTCTCCCATTGGCACCTCCTCTCCCACCTTTCTCCTATTTTCCCCTTCCGGTCCGCCACTCCCCCTTGCGCACTCCTGGTCCGGCTAGCGAAGGGGACAGGCCGTGGCACCCCTCTACGTAGGAGGGAGGGGAGGTCGCCTGCCTCAGCTGTCAATAGCCAGAGAGTGAGGTGAGCACTCTGATCTCTGATCCGCACGGGGGGAGCACCGCGCCAGGCCTTTCATAGCTCATGGAGATGGAAATGATGGAACCTATCTCGCCAGGCTATGAAGAGGGAGGGGAGAGGCCGTCCGTGTCCATGTAGAGGGAGCAAGGGGGACGGTTTTCCTCCACAGCCATGGGGTCCCTCTTCCCCCTACTACTTGATATTTCAGGGAGAGTTCTGTTGGGTGCTGCCAACGTTTCACTCGGGGACGACAAGGGAAGATAACAGTTTAGGCTCTAAAAGCTTAGCCAAAACGCCCCCCGGCCATCCCAGTGTAAATCGCGTGCTCTTAAGTGATATCTAACCTCACTTCGCCTGACGTTTACAGCCGTTGGTGGCTACATCCACGGTGCAAAGTGTTCCTAACTACCTTGCCCCCAACACCACACCCGCCGCCGCCACATACAAGACTGGACAAAAACATCACCACTATAGCCAACCCTGGACAGTTATCACCACTACACCCAACAATAACCACCTAACACCACCACACCACACCTGCCCACTGCCACACACTAGGGACTGGGCAACATCACCACTATAGCCAATCCTGGGTGGTCATCGCCGCTAAATCCAACACTGTAACCACAAATCATTACCACACTCATGACATTTGCAGCGCCGACCACACCACTCCTTTCTCTCATCACCACAGGTAACATTACACCTATAAAAATCACCACCACATCCAACACCTGATCCATTTCACCATCTCTCGCATCACCACCTCATACAGAACTCGGCTCGGCCACTACTACCACCACCATCACTACCACCACCATTAACACCATCACCGCTACCAAATCCAATGGCGCTCTCCATTTCGTTTTGGCAAAAATACTGATGAAACTTTACCCCAAACCATCTCACATAAAACAAAATGACTATTAATATACATTATCATACGCTGCGCATAGCAATATACAAATTATAATTTTCATAAATGTGCATTTTTCTAAACCGGTTGCTGTCAGCCTTGCATAATCACTCTACAATTTTGTGGCTCTGTAACGTATATACATATTTCATGACAACAAGTCTTTTTTATAGAGATCGGTTACACGTAAATATATATCATGGAAAGGCTGGTCTGAGGGAGGCGGTGGAGGAGGAGGAGGAGGAGGAGGAGGTGGAACAGAAGGCAGAGCGAGAGAGAGGGAGAGGGATAGGGGGAGGAAACGAGGGAGGGAGAAAGGGAGGTGCTGGTGGAAGTGGCGCTAAATACTACAAGCACTGGGACGTCGAGCGCATGACGGTACTCGGAATAAACAGAATAGCACCTATGAGGGACTCCAGGAATATTGCCACACCCTGCCACCCTTAGTAATAACATTCGTACCTTTCTGAGCCTCGTCTCCCTCAGGAAATGCCAGTCACACTAATGAATATGAGTCATTAGTGTCAACCCCACCATGGCACGGTAAGGTCAGCTAAAGTAGAATGAAATGCGGTAAAATGTTCTACGTTAAAGCCAAGTAAGGTAAGGAAAGATTATGTAAGTGCAGTGAAGGAGGGAAAAAAGTTATATGAAGGGATGGGAATGTAAGGCAAGGTTAGGTTAGGTTAAGTAAAGCAAGGTAAAGATAGTGTAAGGTAAGATGAGGTGAAGTAAGTTAAAGTACGTTGATGTAAAGTAAAACAAAGTAAATACAAGTAAGGTAAGGTAGAACAAGGTACGTAACATAAAGTAAGATAAAGCAAGGGAAGGATACGGAACTGATGGAAACGTTTTGAATGGTAAGATACGATTAAGTAAAGCTATTTAAGACAAATTTAGGTGAGGTACACATATATCTCTTCATTACATTTGGCCCTAGAAAAGAAAGATCATTCACCACTTCCCATTATGTGTGTACAGGATGTCTATCTCCTTTCATATTAATTTTCTATCTCCCTATTTATATCACGTGTATATATCGTCCTACTCCTACAAATGTATCTTTTATTTCTAATATCACGACTATCTATATAACTATCTATGTTTATGTGTATTCATCTCTGTATATCGCGAGTGTATATTCATCTTTCTCAATATATTAGTAACTGAATATCACTCCTACTTTATATTACGCAGTTCTATTTTCCATCTTTTTTTATCTTATACCTCTATTAATATACTTTTATTTCAATCAACTTGCAACTTCAGCTGTATATCTCCATATCTACTACTATTTACCTTCTAAACAATTCTCTTTACCTCTCCGTTGATCCATCTACCACTAAACATCATAAGCATCGGGAAATGTTGGCCAAATAACAATAAGAAATACAAAAAAGTAAAAACTAATAAAAACAAAACTCTATGCACCGAGAACCAATTGTGTTTGATAACATACAAGTCACCCACCAGTTCTCTCTCTCTCTCTCTCTCTCTCTCTCTCTCTCTCTCTCTCTCTCTCTCTCTCTCTCTCTCTCTCTCTCTCTCTCTCTCTCTGACAAAATATAGAATACTCAGTAGGTACGGAATCAAAACTATTTCATGAACTTCTTTAATTTTATAACTTTTTCTTCATGACGTACTGCAGTCTTCTTACTTTACCCCCATCACCAATACAGCCCTCCCGCCTTCCTACCCACTTATTACTGTATTTCTTTCTGCCTCCCCATCAGTACAGTACTCATGTTAGCCTTGAATTAGAGTAAGAGTAACAGTACCAAAAACATGCAATGAAAATAACATGAAAAAGTAAAAAATATACGAAAGTGTGATGAAAATCACATACAGTAAGGACAGGAATCATCTTAGAGATTTCAATTTTATATTCCTCCCACCACGTCTTCAAATTTCAGTCAGACTTGCTTCCCCATTGAGAGAAGGGAGGAAGGTGGCGGCGCCCCGCGTGGAGGGTCCCTTGGCCAGATCCTTTACCGCCCCACTGCTCTTCTTATCAGCAAACTAAATAACATTCCACAACCAATATTTCTGAATTTGTTTCCTTCCAAGTGAGTGCAATCGGGGACGTTTCGGTCTGTTTTTTACCTAATGTCTGTTTTGAATATTTTGAAGTTTTTGTTCGGGAACGAAATCTCGGGGAAAAATGCTAGAAAAGCATCAACCCCAACATCCAAATGTGTCATTACGCTTGCATAAATATCACAAATAATTATATAACATCACATGTAATGGACAATACGTAATTACTCTAAAATTTGTGACTGTGAATTCAATGCTATTATTAAAACCAGTAATGTGATTACAGCCTTCAAAACAAAAACAACAATAATTACTGCTGGAAAACAAAACAGAAATCACGTGACACTCGTCAAACGCATTACTCATTCCTCTAGCCCTCCTCCTCCCACTCCTGCTCCTCCACTGCTTCTCCTCCTTCCTTTTACCTTGTGACCTTCCGCTTTCCCTTGCTTCCCCTATTCTCTCGCCCTGTCTACCCTTTCGCATTAAATCATTCACGTTAAAAGACATGGTTTGGCAGACCACCACATAGATACATCCCGAGGTGGCCTCAGCCTTCAGCAACATATGGAGCTTTTCACAGCTTAATGTAAGTGACCTTCACTTCGGGAACATGAGCATCGGAAGTACATTATACCACTAAACTTTGACTGATAATGACAATATGATATTTGTTACTTCATCTGACCAACACTAAACAATACTACTGAACCGAAATATACTACAGGAAGTTGAGGGTTTGAACAATGGCCACTTTTTCTGCTTTCTTTTTCCTCTCACCACTATTTTCTCTAATACAAGAGTTAATCAGTACTCTCAGTCATTCATACCTTTCTCTGGTAAACTCTGGAGCTCCCTGCCTGCTTCTGTATTTCGACCTTCCTACGACTTGACCTCTTTTAAGAGGGAGATTTTAAGACATTTGCCCCTGAATTTAGGATAGTTCACTTGACCTTTAAGGGAACTGGCAACGCAGTGGGCCTTTTTATCATTTTTTGTTGTCCTTGACCAGTTGCCCTCCTACATTAAAAAGTACCATTTTATCAAATCCAAGGCAAAGAAATAGTAGTCACATTGTTAAAATTTACACCCTAGTTGATCTATCTGTCTGCTAAGATGCAACGTTACTGTCTTATCCTGGTATTTCTTTTTTTTCGCGTACGTAACTATTTGCATTATACGTTTATTCGTGTATCAACTTGTGATAATGTGTAGGCGAGTATATTAATGTCTTTATGGTTTCTCTCTTTCTTTCGTGTTTTAATGTCATTGCACAAAACACATCCAGCGCACTTATTTTTCATTTCTAAGTGAAGTAAAACAGCCCAGTATCCATCACCGTGTCTCTGTTTCGTGTGTTGCAGGGGAGGGATAAAAGAGCCGTAATAAAACCTGCTCCCTGCCTTCTCACACTGACGTCGGCTCACCCGAGGCTCGAATAATAATAGGTTCAGGCGCCGCGTCCACCATCACCTCCGCAAAAGTTGGAGAAAACATTCAAGACAAGTATGAAAAACCGAACGTAAATTGCCATATGTCTTAAAAATGTCCGTATAAAGTTGACATTTTACGTACATGTAGAAGTGTGTGTGTGTGTGTGTGTGTGTGTGTGTGTGTGTGTGTGTGTGTGTGTGTGTGTGTGTGTGTGTGTGTGTGTGTGTGTGTGTGTGAGAGAGAGAGAGAGAGAGAGAGAGAGAGAGAGAGAGAGAGAGAGAGAGAGAGAGAGAGAGAGAGAGAGAGAGAGAGAGAGAGAGAGAGAGAGAGAGAGAGAGAGAGAGATGATATAAATAAGAGTGTATGCGTATGTGTGTTTACGGCATTTATAAAAAGTAAAACACAACAGAAAAAAAATCGCACAATTGCCGACCGTGACAGGATTCGAACCTGCAATCTTCGGATCCGAAGTCCGACGCCTTATCCATTAGGCCACACGGCCATATATATTGAACCAGCATTTATAGCGGAGATATACATTTGTTTTCTTAAGACGGGTAAATTTGCAACATAAACATATCAACTACATTAAAATGGTCATAAAGACGACGTACAACTATTCTGTACCAAGAAATATGTCTTTTTTTTTTCGTTACAACAATAGTCGAAGAGTGGCGGACGAACACATGAAAATTGGAGCGGCGCGCCATCCTGTGACGCTTACATAAAACACATCATTGAGTAACCTTGGGGAGCAGCGCTGCCACCGGGAACACACTGCAAATACTCATCCACACCGGCACGTGAAGAATGGTGTCAGTGGATGCATACATGAGACGAGACGAGACAACTACACGGTATGGCCGCACGAAAGACGAGACCAGATGAGAACAGACAGAGTAGACTAGACGAGACGAGACCAGACCAGACCAGACCAGACCAGACCACAGAAATCGGCATAAGGGGACTGGAAAATAAGAGAGGAAAGGAAATTATATAACATATGAAATGAAAGAAATGAAGACCAAAAGAGCAAATAAGGAGAGAGGAAACATAACTAGACCATACAAGATAAGACATCTGTTAAAAAGGGATCATATGGGAATTACATAACATAAAAATGAAGAAATGAAGACCAAATACCCAACAACACCACACCACACCACACCACACCACACCAAACACCTAACTTTACGATATCAGGCAACTAGAAAATAAGGGATGAAATGCAACAGTAATTACAAAACTAAACAAGAGAAATGACAAAGATCAAACAAACCACAAACCAAAACACATCAGATAAGACGAAAGACAACAAAGAAAAAAGGACCTTAAAAAAAAAAAAAAAGAAGGGGGAGGAGGAGTCGCAAAATACCAGAATAATATGAAACAGAGCAGCATCAAGACGACCAGCCCAAAATATCCACAGAAAGGTCAGAGCACCACCACGCTCCTCAGTGGCTCGCGTCTAATCTACGCAACACAGCGAGAGGATAAGAGAAGATAAGACTCAATTTGTCTTCTATTTTTATGTTTTCCTCTTACTTGAATATTACTGTTATTTTCTTACATCTTCCGCCTCTTTCCCCCCTCCCCTCTCTCTCTCTCTCTCTCTCTC
>NC_059298.1:19051325-19076325 GCF_017591435.1 Portunus trituberculatus
GAAGGGTAGGAAGGATAACGAAGGAAGCTATGGAGGAATGAGAGAAGAGAAGGAGAAGGAACGGAGGAGGAGGAGGAGAAGGAGGCGGAGGAGGGAGGAGGAGGAAGAGGAGGAGGAGGAGGAAGAGGAGGAGGAGGAGGAGGAGGAGGAGGAGGAGGAGGAGGAGGAGGAGGAGAAGGAGGAGGAGGAAGAGGAAGAGAAAGAGGAAGAGGAAGAGAGAAGAAGAAGAAGAAGAAGAAGAAGAAGAAGAGGAGGAGGAGGAGGAGGAGGAGGAGGAGGAGGAGGAGGAGGAGGAGGAGGAGGAGGAGGAGGAGGAGGAGGAAGAGGATAAGTGAAGGCTGATGGTAGTGGCTGTAGAGACAGATAAGGAATACAGCAGACGAAGACAAATTGAGGAAGTAGAAAAAAAAAAAGACTAAGTATGAAAGGAAGAGGAGAGAAAAGCCAAAGAAAAAAAACATTCTACTTCTACAGTGAAACAGAAGAGGTAATGCACAATATAAAGGAAGAAAAAAGAAGACTATGTACTAAAGATAAAAAAATAATAATAAAAATGCAGAGAATGAAGATGATTACAAAAGACAAAAAAAGGATATAATACAAATCAAAAGATAATAACAATAAATAATGGAAGCCCCCCCAAAAAAAAAAAAAGAAGAAAGAGAGAAAGCTGATAAAGACGGGAATAAGAAAAGGATATACATCAAAGGGAAATGCTGATAATGATGGAGAGTAATAGCAAAAGAGAGGAATAAGAAAAAGAGCATGATGAAGAAGAGGATACCTGACATAATACAAAAGTAAAGAGATAGAGAAGTGCAGGATGAGAATGACGTGTAATAAAGACAATGACAGAAAGTAATGATGTAAAGGAGTAACCAAAATAATGATGATAGAGAGGAGGAAGGAGGAGGAGGAAATAAGAGAAAAAAACACGAGTAAAAGAAGAGAAACACTAATGAGAATGAGAACAGCGCTATCATAATAAAAAAATGGAGGAGGAGGAGGAGGAGGAGTAAGAGGAGGAGGAGGAGGAGGAGGAGGAGGAGGAGGAGGAGGAGGAGGAGGAGGAGGAGGAGGAGGAGGAGGAGGAAATGAACCATGAAGAAGCAAAAACATGAACAGAAGAATCGAGAAAGAGGATGAAAGTAACAAGGACAACGAGGACAGTGAGTTACTAGACAACAACAAAAACAACATAAACAACAACACAAAAAGAGACGATGAAGGAGAAGGAGGAGGAGGTTGGACGTGATGACAAGAAGCAAACCAAACAACCTCTGGCCCTCCCCACCCTGCTTTCCTCCACCTTCTCTCCCTTCCCTTCCCTGTCACATCCAACGGTGCAGACAGACAGATCTCGAACATTACTTTGCTCATTTGATCAATCGCGCCGTGACGTGCAAATTTGCCTTCATTTGCCGTCTGATGATGCACGGCGCCCTACATCTTCCCCTCCAAGTGTTATGAATGACATTACGGAGAGTTGCCTTGACGCACCCGTGCAGCAGCTTCGATCTGTCCACATATTTCAAGGTACAGAAGGCTGTGACGGATACGAAGCAAGACAGTGAGGCAAAAGTGCGGTGTGTGTGGTGGACCTGTTACCTAATGCAGGGATATAATGTTTTCCTATGGTAGAATACGAGTATTCAAAGAGTCAATTAAGACACTGAAGGATGCGATTTTCCTCTATTTTCTGCGTTGACTGAAGACGCCTTCTCACAGTGCTCTTCTCCCTTCTATGGTCATGAGTAAGAGGAGATACGTTCTTCACCGTAACACGTCCAAGAAACATGCAAAAACAGAATCAAAATGTAATAATCTAGTCTATGAACGCTTATCATTTCCCAGGATAATGGTTGGGGAAAAATCAATCCTGCCGGGATTTAATATGAATTCCACTTAGGCACAGTTAACTCCAAACGATAAAACAAAAGTTACACAGTGACCTTCAAAGAGCAGACGAACGCTACGAATATCTTTGTCGCTCTCAGAAATTGTCCCCCAAGCGACAGGAGGGGAATTATACACAGAGTTTCCGAAACAAACTGAACGTCAAGTTATAGAAAAATCAATTAGAACGACTTTTCTTTTGAGCACACCTCTTCTGCTGTGCGTCTGGCTGTCGGCATCGTGCCATAATTGAAATCACTCGAGTCATTCTTATCCAATACGCTCACTTAAACCCCAAACGCGCCCTCCATTTCGGCGGCAGTGAAAGATACGCAAGACTACATATTCGGTGACGAGCACTGCCTCGCCTCGGCCCCTGAGGAAGAAGAGGGAGAGGGGAAAGAGAAAAGAAAGGAAAGGTGAGTGAGGTGAGTGAATAAGTGTAGGTGAAAAAGTGAGGAACTGAGAAAAGGGTGGGTGAGTGGGTGTGTGAGTAAGTGGTTGGGTGAGTAATTAACTGACTGCCAGAGTGATCGAGTAAGTGAGTGCCGACTGACTGAGTTACGACCTGATTGCCAGTCAAACCTACCTAAAACCTTGCGAACCGATTGATTGCCTAACAAAATAACTAAATATATTATTTACTGATCAACTGAGTTTTCATTAACTAATTAATTAGCCAGCCGACTGCCGGACTCACTAACTGATGGAGAAATCAAGGAAAATATTAACAAAACAGCAAGTAAACAAGTAATCAAACAACGATTATAAATTAAGGAAAGTAAGACATTATCACCACCACCATCACCACTATAACCACCACAACAACTGTTATCACCACAACTACCCCTACTACAATCAACACCAGCACCAACACCACCATTACCACCACCACCACCACCACCACCATCCATCCATCCATCACCATCACAGCCTTCAATCAACGCAATCACCATCGCCAGCACCCTAATCATCAATCATTATCCCCACCACCATCACTCATCCTAACTACAACAATTACAGAATTAGAATAAATAAATAAGTACAGATAAAAAAGAGGGCAAGTGATAAGGGGACGCCAAATTACCGACCGATGCCATAAGGATGATGATTAATCTTCATCTCTTTTTATTTTCTCAGCACGGGAATGCACATCATTGAACTGAGAGGAGGAGGAGGAGGAGGAGGAGGAGGAGGAGGAGGAGGAGGAGGAGGAGGAGGAGGAGGAGGAGGAGGAGGAGGAGGAGGAGGAGGAGGAAGAGGAAGAGGAAGAGGAAGAGGAAGAGGAAGAGGAAGAGGAAGAGGAAGAGGAAGAGGAAGAGGAGGAAGAGGAGAAAGGAGGACTGGGAGATAAGGGAAGATGATGAGGGAAAAAAGATAAGGGCAAAGGAGGCAAGGATGAAGACAAGTAAAAAAAAGGGAAAAGAAAGAGCGAAAACACACACAAAAAATGGAAAACCAAAGGAAGATAAGGAAGACGAAGATCAGATAAAGAAAAAGGACGAATGGGGGCGAAGAAGCTAATGAGGAAAAAAAGGAAAAGGAAGATAGAGACAAAGACTAAGAAAAAATGGCAACAAGGATGGTGACTGGAAACATAAAGAAAAATATGAACAAAGAACTACAAATATGTTACAGACTTAAATTCGAAATAAATTAGAGGATTTAATCTACAAAACATAGATTATAGTAAAACCTATGGAAGAGGAGAAAAAAGATATAGGAAAAAAATGAGAAAGGAGAAAATAAAGACGACAATGATGAAAAAGAGGCGAGAAAAACGAAACTAGAAAACAGGAAGAATATAAAAAAAAAAAACAAGGATGACAATGATGGAACAAAAGAAAAAAAACGAAATCATAAGTCAGGAAGGTGAAATCAAACAAAGACAACAAAATATCAAGAGAGAGAACGAGAAGGAAAGGACAGACTAACGGACTGCAGAAGTTAGAAGAGGAAGCAAGGGAACAGGTAAGAACAGGCAGGTAGGGAGATAGCGACAGGCAGGTATGTGAGCGTTCCTCCTCCCCTCACCTGACACCTTCTCTCCTTCTCCCTTCCCCCCTCACACATGTGCACACAGGAGCACTCCCCTCACAGGTAAACACTCCCCTCAGTACAGGTTCTCTCGCGGTGTCGCCTGACCTTTTTAAGCTTTCCCGTCGCCTCTTCACTATCTCAGGCGACACCGTGTGAGACCAGACTTCCAAGATGTGCCTTCCTCCTTCTCTTCCCTTCTTCCCTAATTCCCTACGGACGAAAAGGGGGGAGGAAAAAGGGGAAAGGAAGAAGAAAATATCAGAGAATGCAAAGAAGAAAATGCGAGACGAAGCACAAGACTATGAGAAAAAAGAGAAAACGTTTTCAAAAAAGAAAAAGAAATGGAAAACGGAAAAAAAATGTGTGTGCGTGCGTGTGGTATTATGTTTCCCAATTAAGAAAATAAACAGCATATGAAAGGAAATTAAATACTAGATAAAGCAGAGTAGCAGGAACATTTCTAATAGCAAAAAATTTCACTAGATTTCATTGATAATATAAAACAGATTTCCGTTTATTTCAATTTCGGGAAAAAGAAGAAGAAAAAAATCAACAACTCAAGGCTGAAGACACGAAAATGATAACCGATACATTTTTTAGACCGAAGATAAAAAAACAATTTATCGTGTAGCCATTTGTTTATGTGAAATTAGTATGAAAATCAGACTAAGGTGATAAAATGTAAGAGTGAAAAATGAAAAGACAGTTTTTCAGGGTATATAAGAAAAAGGACAAAAACAGATTAAGCATGACAATAAAGAATTAGCACACTTGTTTTGAATTACTAAAATCATCATATCCTTTCTCTCTCTCTCTCTCTCTCTCTCTCTCTCTCTCTCTCTCTCTCTCTCTCTCTCTCTCTCTCTCTCTCTATGGTTGTGGCACTCGAAAGTAAAACAGCTTTTTAACTTATCTATGAATGTCTCACTTTTCCTTCTCCTCAATGTAGTTGCAATGTGGCTTCTGGTCTTTGGGTTTTCCTCTTTTTTGTCTGGTAGAGGGAATTTTTGCTTTCTTTTGTATATGCTCCTACCAGCTATCTATCTGCCATTCATACCCCAGGCCACCTTCCCCCCATCAATCTCTCTCTCTCTCTCTCTCTCTCTCTCTCTCTCTCTCTCTCTCTCTCTCTCTCTCTCTCTCTCTCTCTCTCTCTCTCTCTCTCTCCGTTTCTTCTAACCATTCTAACCATTCTCCTCTCTCTCTCTCTCTCTCTCTCTCTCTCTCTCTCTCTCTCTCTCTCTCTCTCTCTCTCTCTCTCTCTCTCTCTCTCTCTCTCTCTCTTCGTCGCCCTACCTCCGCCAGTCTTCCTCTCTCCCTCCACTGATCTCTTTCTGGCAACCTACCCCACCACTTCCTCCTCCTCCTCCTCCTCCTCCTGCTCCTGCTCCTGCTCCCTTTCAGCTCCCTCCCTCGCGCCCTCCCACAACCAGCAGCAGCCTCCCTCCACCAACTCCCCTTCAATGCCTCTCCATCAGTGCCACTCGATCGGGACTCTCTCTCCGTCACCCCACCAATAATCCTCACTCCAATTGACTTTTACAGGAGCACACGTGGGATTCACTCTGAATTTTGCCATCTCTACGCACCCCCTTTCCTACACCCCTGTTATAGCCAAGTTACACACGCCCTCCCCCTACCCAGTGTCGCACCGCCCGCCCGCCCGCCCTTCCTGCTGCTGCGCCGCCCCCTGCCTACCCACCCAGCCGCCCAGCCCCGACGTGACAGCCAAAGGGCATGACGCACACATCACATATATAGGAAAGTCACCAGATCCCTTCATCCACCCTCCTAGTAACCCAGCCAGCCATTACCACCTAAGCTCCACAGGAATGTTTAATGCCTGCCTTTGAGTGGGATAAGTAACTTAATATATATATACCTACTCCTTCGACTTGAAATGTTGTTCTTCTGAGGTATAATTATAACGGCATTTTCTTGGAATTTGCATTGCATGATTATCTTTTTTCTTAATGATATGTGCATGAGGTAAGAAGTTACAAGAAGGACGTGTGTCTTATAGTTTTCTACTACCTCGAACGCTCAAGGTATCGGTTTTCCGAAGCCCAGCACGGGATTCTGAAGCAACGAACCACTTGGATTGCACAATACGAGTTGCTCCCCGCCAGGTCACGTTGGCGCCTCCCCTAGTGTCTGAGGGACGCTCTTCCTCCCTCCCCTCGTCTGCAGCAGAACGCGAGGACATCGTTGCTGCTTTTCTGTCTCTCTCACTCGCTCCCTCCCCTACTCCTTTATCACATCAAATGTTACTTTTGCTACCACCACGCCTATCTCCTCACTCATCACATTTCCCCTCTGTCCGTTCAGACCTAAAAACACGCGTTTTCGTTCCTGCTTCATCAACCCTCCAGCCGGCGCAGCATTCAAGCCCAGGAGATACTCGCCACCACCAACCTCACTTCTTCCCCCAACCCACGACATGATGCATTTTCCTCTCGCGCTAAAATGCTTACCTCACAAAATGCCTGCCAACCAATACATATATACAGAGAGAAATATGCGAGCAAAGTCCAGCAGTAAAAATAATGTCAATGCCGACAGACCACCTCACCCTCCCTCGCGTCACCTTGCGGATCAGCAACATCAAAGAGCCACCTCGAGGCGGCCTCGGACGGCGGCGAGCACCACCAGCGACACCTGCAAGTGAACTTCACAAACAACACCAGTAACCATCCAATGCAGAAGGAAGGAAGACACACACACATGCACACAGACACAGACACACACATACAAATACACACACACACACACACACACACACACACACACACACACACACACACACACACACACACACACACGCCCGGTAGTTCAGTGGTTAGAGCGCTGGCTTCACAAGCCAGAGGACCAGGGTTCGATTCCCTGGTTCACGTGTAGCCCCTGTTCACCTAGCAGTGAGTAGGTACGGGATGTAAATCGAGGAGTTGTGACCTTGTTGTCCCGGTGTGTGATGTGTGCCTGGTCTCAGGCCTATCCGAAGATCGGAAATAGTGAGCTCTGAGCTCGTTCCGTAGGGTAACGTCTGGCTGTCTCGTCAGAGACTGCAGCTGCAGATCAAACAAACAGTGAAACACACACACACACACACACACACACACACACACACACACACACACACACACACACACACTGTGGCTTGCTTTCCTCGACCGCGTCACAATTTGCATTTTCAAGGAACTAATCCGCATTATGGATATCAGTCCTTTCTAACTCTGTCAAGTAAAATTATATTCTTAATCATTCAATTTGACTCAGTGGAATAAAGGCGCGGTGATCGTGTTCAAAGCCTAGCTCGAGCCGATTCCACATTATCAATTCACGCCTTTGTCAGCTTGGGTCTCCGGACGCAGGCGGTGACGTCACGGGGTAAACACACTCACCCAATCAGCAAAAAGCGCCGCGATCCACACATTACTTCGTGCTGACCCCCAACAACTCGCACACTCACGCTAGAGGATCGCTACGAAAACAGCTCTTTTTTTTCCTTATCGCCGACTTTACAAACTACAGGACAAAGCCGGATGAGAAGCTTTCAATCGACTTTTTTCTCGCATCATTATCTCTTTTCCTATCTCCATTGGGGTGGATTAAGCTAAGAGACACTTGCTGGAAGCGGATGGAGTTCCGGCGCCGGCCTAATGCACCTCTGCCAGGTATTTGCTTTGGCCTCCACCTGGAGCCTGGATCTCGCGCTCCCTCAGGGAAACGTTCTGCTTCCCAAGAACATCACTCTCTTGCTATGAAGAACGCTATACTATAGTTTATATACATTAGTTACATTACTTTTATGAATTACAGCGTTTCAAAACAACTTGGTTTAAGTAAGGCACCATGTGAATTTTGATCGGGAACACACTCTATGGGAATAAGGTTCCAGGTTTAAGTTACTGCCTTGCTTTATAAGTAAGCGATCATTACCTGCATGTTTTTAATTCAAGTAACATGAATTTCTTATAGGCTTTGTATACTAACACTAAAACACTTTTCTAGAATTTTAAAATTCTGAAAGGAAAGTAAATATGTAAAACCGAATTATTTGAGTCATTCTCTGAAAACTGCGCGCATCTAAAACCAGCCTTTTCTGATTCGGAAAAACATGAAGATAAAACAGATGAAGCACACGCATTTTACACGCGCCGCGCATCATATCCCTTCCTCCCTTCCCTGGACGGACGACGCGTGCCCCGCAGATTCCATTAACCCTCGTGAGCAGCTTACTCCCTCTGCATCTCCGATCTCTGCTGTAAGTGTGTGACCCTAGGCGGCCTCCATAGAAAGCGGCCTCATCCCTCTCCCATTCTTTTCCTCGGGTGATAAATGTTGCACGGTCAGCCTTAACACTTCATTTTTTTCCCTCCCTCTCTTTTTCCCCCCAGCCGGGTCTGATCTTAACTTTGCATATTCGCTCGTCTATGATACCTTCCAACCCTCGTTTTCAGCGGACGGATGAAAAAAAACGAAGGGAAATTCTCACTGTGGTGGTTTTTAAACATGCAACGAAGCCTTCAGGTTATCTCTTTTTTTATATATTCTTTGTGTGTGTGTGTGTGTGTGTGTGTGTGTGTGTGTGTGTGTGTGTGTGTGTGTGTGTGTGTGTGTGTGTGTGTGAGATGGGTGTGAGGTGTGTGGTAAATGGAGATAGGTTGGAGATAAAGGGAAAAAAGTGTAGAAGAAAAAGAAAAGGGAGAAGAAATACAAGTAAGGAGAAGAAAAGGAAAAACGTGAAGAAAATAAAAAAAGAAAAGGAAAAGAGAAAGAAAAAAGAAAAGAAAAATTAAAGGAAAGAAGAGAGGAGAAGAAGAAGAAGAAGAAGAAGAAGAAGAAAAAGAAGAAGAAGAAAAGCAAATAGGAGAAGAAGATGACGAGAAAGAAAAAGAAAATGAAGAAAAAGGAGAGATAATGACGATAATGATGACAATGACGAACAAATACTATGAAAATTAGCCAATAAAAACGATAAAGGAAGAAAAAAGAACAAAAAAAAATTTAATAGACAATAACGAGTAAGAAGAGAAGGCGAAAATAGACCAGGAGAGGAAAAGACACGAATCGGATCCAACGTGATATTAAACGGTATTATTTTGTTGCAAGGGTGTGAATGTAATTTATTGCATCTCTTTGTCGCTCCATGATCTTCTCTTCAGCACTTCTTATTTTTTTGTGGTATTATTACATTACTCTCTCTCTCTCTCTCTCTCTCTCTCTCTCTCTCTCTCTCTCTCTCTCTCTCTCTATATCTATCTATCTATCTATCTATCTATCTATCTATTTATCTCTATCTCTGTCTCCATCTTTCTCTCTCTCTCTCATTTTCTTCTGTCTGATCTATTCAACTTTTCCTTCACCTTAAGCAATGCCTACTTCCACACTCCTTCAGTCCTTCACTTGCCTAATTCACCATTGCATTACTACAGTTACCCGCTGGTTTTATTTCCACCCTCATCGTTTTCTCCCCTATTTTTGCCTCAACTGCCTCTTCTTCCTTCCTTTATTATTTGTTTATCGGTACCCAATTGGCTCCATTATTTTCTCTATTATTTTCATGTTCAATATATTTTTTGCACTTCCTGTACACGCATAGGTGCCACTTATCCATATGTCTAACGTATTTTTCTCTCTTTCTTGTATCTTTTTCTGTCATCCGTCCGCCTTCCGTTGCCATCTCTATATCATCTCCTTACCTTCACATATACCTCCCCCAGTCTCTTTCGTTTTACTCTTTCTTTTCAAATCTCCTTTACTCACATCATATTACAGCGCCAATTCACCATTTAATTGCATTTCTTATGTTCATAATAACACGTTTCTGCAGCACCGTAATATGAAAAGGACGGAGATGATAAAAGATGGACAATTTCACAACAAAAATGTTATTCAGGTGAGTCAATTATGTTATAATTCCCAGGAAAAAACGTCCCTCTATAAAAAGAGCATTATACCTCACACGGCATATCAAAATAGTACAGTTTGCGGTGATCAGTGTTTTTCTTTTTCTTTTAGACAACGTCACAAGGGTAGCAAAGGCCGAAAAGAAAACGGGAATATAAACAATAGAGAATATTCACCCGCGACGCAAGAAATAGATTTTTCTTTTCACCTCTCTCTCTCTCTCTCTCTCTCTCTCTCTCTCTCTCTCTCTCTCTCTCTCTCTCTCTCTCTCTCTCTCTCTCGCTGAGGTATGGAAACAAGCCGCGCAACCTGCCGGCCAAAACCAGCCAGCAAGCGAAGTGAAGTAGCAGCGACAACAGTAGCATTCTAAGTCTTTCAATATTCCATCAGGACAACAAATAAGACCTCACCCACATCCATTGGGCGGCGGCGGCGTCGGACCAAAGTGATGACAATCCTCTCAGGACGAATCAATTTTTAATCAGCACTTTCGGCGAACACTGCATCTCGGACTGGGATCACCCTGGCATTAAGCTCAGTGGACGGGTCATTACGGAGCTGCTCAGCACTCCGGGAGCTGGGCAGGGCAAGTTAGGTAGGACGAGAGCGAGGAACAGAAGCAGGAGAGAGAGGAGTAAGTACAGGGGAAGGAAGAGATGACGAAGAAGGGGAGAACAAAAGAAAATTAAAAGGAAGATGGAAAATGAAGAAGGAGGGAAGAGGGATGGAGAAGGAGCATAAGAAATGTCCAGCGCAGAGGAAAAAGAAAAAAAAGGGTAGGTTACAGAAGTGAAAAGAAATGGAAGAGAAAAGAAGAGGAAGGAAGGACAACGAACACGGAAGAAAAGCGCCAAAATAGAAAATAAAACGAAGAGAGATGGAAAAGAAGAATAAGAAATATCGATTCGATGAAAAAAGAAAACAATATGTTTACACAAGAGAAGAGAAAAAAAGTAATACTGAACATGAAAAATAACATGTAAAATTCACGAGAGAAACAGTATAGAAGAACCATAAGAAAGAACGAGGAGGAAAGAAAAACAGATAAGTTATATTAGGAAAAAGAAATACAAGGAAAAAGAAGGACGAAGAAGATAAACAATAGAGTAGCAAGATGATAAATAAAGAAAGAAGTAGAAATTACAATGAAATAGGCTGAAAAAAAACAAGAAAAACCTTATGAAACAGAAAGGAAAGCCAGAAAGGAAGAAGAGAAAGATAAAAAATAAAAAAAAGGAGAAGGAAAAACAATAGGGAGACTAGGGGAATGTTTATGAGGTAGAGAGAGAAAATAGAAAATGACAGAGGAAAAAATGTGGGAGGAGGAGGATCATGCACACAAAATGAGATGCGGGAGAGGAATATTTCAGTAAGGGAATGATGGTGGGATAAGAGGAGGAGGAGATGGAGAGTAAAAAAGTATGGCATTGGGGGAGGGAAGAGAAAAGAACACGTAGGTATAGTGGATGAAGCAAAATATTTAAGTGAATAAAGTTAACGAGAGATGTGGAACGGAGGGGAGGAAAAGATATATTGAGTGATAGATAGATGTGCACCCTGATAAATGAGGAGCTTAATAGAGTCGGGGAGAGAGAGAGAGAGAGAGAGAGAGAGAGAGAGAGAGAGAGAGAGAGAGAGAGAGAGAGAGAGAGAGAGAGAGACATGGACAGGGAGCCGAACAGATGAAGGGGGTTTAAAAGAATGTAAAAATATATATACTGATAGGGAGGGAGGGGGAAAAATGGGGAAAAGAGAGAAAGAAAGATGTATCGATGAGACTGCACGCACAGACAGACACGGACACACACACACACACACACACACACACACACACACACACACACACACACACACACACACACACACACACACACACACACACACACACACACACACACACACACACACACACACACACACAGTAACGGAACCAAAAGCCTCCCAAACAAAACGGGAAAATCACGACCGCACGCTATTAATACACAAAGAGATGTTAATGTGTGGGAATAAAATCATGTGTATATTGATACGAGGAAAAAATAGACACACAGAGGAAGATATATTGATGGCATTACCACACACACACACACACACACACACACACACACACACACACACACACACACACACACACACACACAGTCACACTATTAGCACACAAACAAAAGTATATATAATCACTAGGAATAAAGCAAATCATAGAAGTTTCAAATGTAGCGACAGCACAATCATATTATTAAACTCTCACAAAAATGAGGAGCAATGAAGTGAATTTGCTTTACTGATAATGATACAACACTAGTCATTGAACCTTTGCTGGAGTAAAGAGAGCGACCACACCACTCATATTCATCGCCTAATGAGGCGCCGGTGTTACGAAGACTAATAAAAGGACGAGAAGAGATAGGGGGAAGGTGAGGAGAGATGAGGTGTGTTGGTAAGAGGCGTGAAGGTGTGCGGTAAGAAGAGAAGATAGTGTGGTGGAAAAGAAGGAAGGAGTGTGAAGGGGAAAAGGAAAGAGTGAAGTGGGGAGGCATTTGTGGTAGGAAGAGTCACATAGAACGACAAAGGATACAGGAAATATTTGTACAAGAGATGAGGTGTCTTGCTGCGAAGGATGACGATGTGTGGTGGGAAAGAGAAAAAGAGTGAAGTGGAGAAGAGAGAGAGATGAGGAAGAATTAAAGAACTTAGCAGAGAATAGGTGTGGTGGGAAAAATAAAAGAATATTGTGGGGAAGAGAACGGTGAAGACTGGAAAGCATTGAGGACAAGAAGGGGAAGGTGACAAGAGAAGGTATGGCAGAGAAGAGAGAGAGTATGAAGGGGAAGAGGCAATGTATACAAGGATGAGTTTATAGTGGAAGAGGGATTGTGGAGGATAAGAGGGAGTGTGTAGGGGAAGAGGGATGGTGAGGAGGAGGAATTGTACGCAGAGGAACAGACAGTGTACGGAGGAAAAGACAACGGGAAGGTTTGATCCATTTATGTGCTGAATTGAGTCGAAACATTTCATTTGGCGAGGGGAAGTACCATTATCAATACAAGACTGATCTGATCTTGATGAGGAAAAAACTTGGCAATGCATTAAGTTCCGTTGACTCTCAGAGACCATACTGAGTCCCAAAGGCAGAACAGTATGTATAATAGTCATACTAACTACACAGAGAGATATGTACCACGAACTTAAAAAAAACAATATATGACAACAGGATAGGTTATTTCCTCATCACGCTCATACTTCTTAAAAAAAAACTGCATTTTCCAAGAAGTTAATAAATCACTGTAAACACACCGCTATTAGTACACCTTTTAACATTACGGAGCAACTTCTAACAACAATAAAATTAATTCACATTAACCGCTACACTATGTATAAATAAACATATATATATTCATAAATATCAACGATCACAGAAAATAATTTGCGTATCTAAACATTGCGTTCTTTAAATGAAGAAAAGCATTCAGTGTTGCACCATTAATTAATTACTGGAAACCTGCAACATCATTCTTTTTCCTCTTTAATAGTTTTGCGTTCGTTCATGTGAAAAGAGAAGAGCAGTGGGAAGATTTTTTCTCTCCTCCCTCTGTTCTTCCTCCCTCCCATCCTCTTTCTTCCTCTACTGTCTACACTACCCAGCCACCTCGTTCCTTGCCTCTCCACATCCTTCTACTCCTCCTACTCCTCCTCCTCCTCCTCCTCCTCCTCCTCCTCCTCCTCCTCCTCCTCCTCCTCCTCCTCTTCTTCCTCCTCCTCCTCCTCCTCCTCCTCCAATTCCTCCTTCACATTAGCGGCGAGAAACCATAAGTTTACTGGAGTCTTGTTATCGAAATGGATATTTTACACCAAAATTAATGTGATGCAAATTGTGTGAGCGTGTGTGGTCGTACCTTCTGTCCCGGTGACCAGCGCTCCACCGCCACCATCACGACCACCACGACAAAAACACCGTGACGCGTAATTATACCTGTTAATGGGCAAACGTTGTGGCCACATAACTTAGGCGAGCGCGAGGCGGCCGCGTCTCCTCTAATGAGTTACTTGGGCAAAAGTCTCTGCCGGCAAGTCACTAATGCTCATTAATCTAAGTTATTTCTCGGAAGGGAGAGAAAAATCGACGTGTGAGAAGGAATACCTTGTTGTTGATCTATCTCTCCCTCTCCCTCCCCATTCACCCCCCCCCTTCTCTCTCTCTCTCTCTCTCTCTCTCTCTCTCTCTCTCTCTCTCTCTCTCACCCTTTCCACACCTCACTCGTCGTCTCCTTTTCATCTCCCCTTCGTTCTCTCCTCTTCCTCTCACCTCACTCTCCCTCTCCGTCCCCTCTTCAACGTCCACCAGTCACCCCCACATTCCTAGGCCCCTTCCTCCCTCCGCCTCTAACACCTCTCCCTCCAAGTTTCCCTCCCTCCTCCCCTTCCTCCAAGTAGTGTGTAGGAAGGCAGAACTTCACACGCTGCCGCTGGTCTTCCGCCGCTCCGATGGTGGAGACATTTGCCGTAGAGTTAACCAGTGCGTCTGAATCGTTCAGCGACTCGCTTAACCAAATATCTCAGAGGCCGAATGTTCTTTTGATTAAGATAAGCTTGTTCGTATTACCGGGGTCCCTGGCGCAGCGTGCATAGGGGCGTATCCTTAAGCAATAGCAGCCAAATCCGTCCGTAGCCCTACTGTCTCCTGGGCGGCGTTCCCCTTGCCGGAATAGCTAATGTGCCCTCACGGAATTCCATAATTGATATGCAAAGTCAGCTTTACAATTATATTGATTTTACAACGCAGCCACTTAACGAAGAGCTGACCAGGGCAGGCCATTATGCGCCGCCAGACGGGCAATACTCGGCCTTGTGTCCCCGGCAGGAGGGACGTTGCTGCCTCCTGCAGCGAGGCCGGCACGGAGAACACTCGCCTACGGGCTTCACTAAGGCTCTTCCCAGAGACGACAGACATATGAAAATTAGCCGTATTGTATCGCCAGCGCCGAGCCAGGCGAGGCTGTGTGCAGGAGCGATAATCAGGAGCGGCGGCCCAGGAGGAAACATGGCCTGCATATTGTGTTGCTAGCCAGCGGCCTCCCTGTCTCTTCTTATTCTCTCTCTCTCTCTCTCTCTCTCTCTCTCTCTCTCTCTCTCTCTCTCTCTCTCTCTCTCTCTCTCTCTCTCTCTCTCTCTATGACCATGGATTTGCTACAGGAATATACGACCTACTTTCACTTAGCCAAGTAATGGACACAGCAAACACATTTATAAGAACCCTCACTCAAGACAACGCCCACTCAGGAGGTGCCACTAAGTATCAGCAGCAGAACTTTCTTTTGCAATAGATGAAAAATTCTGAATTTTACTTTAGATTTCGATGAGCAAGTGAAATATTATAGAGTTAACGTGTACCGTTTTATGTGGCAGCCAGAAATAACACTTGATTCGACTTGTTTTGAGTGACTAAGTTCCAGTCACTTTATCTATAGTTCGTTTTGCTGTTAGTAGTATATTTTGTGATATGACTCTAATCCTGTTCTGTATTTCATTAAGATTGTATAGCAGCCAGACCAGACAAAGAATCAACTTTTCTTATATCAGTGTAACTAAAATCGAGATAATTTCTTTTACTGGCCTTCATTCATTTATTCACTCATTCACTCACTCATAAACAGCAGACAAAGATAATTAGGAACATATATGAATAAAAGAGACGCGGGTTACAATGAAACCTCAATGCCAACTAAAACATCGTCAATTTCAATTTCTGCTCTTTATCCCCTTATCCTGTCCTGTCGCGCTACTATTGACACTCATCGCGAGAGTCTCCAAAAAAATGCCTGCCTGAACCTCTATTTTTCTGCCCTTGTCCTGTTGTTCTCCTGTTACCATCTCGCCTCAGGCCGCCACTCATACACTCACCTCGATGGCCTCGTCAATCGTATCATTTCACGCTTTTTTCACTCATTTTTTTCTCATTCCCTGCCTCACATCAGACCTCCAACTCTCTCTCTCTCTCTCTCTCTCTCTCTCTCTCTCTCTCTCTCTCTCTCTCTTTCCCATCACAAATGAAGAGGCAAAACAATGTATGTGAGGAATTTTTACTGCACTCCATAATGTTACCAGTGCCGCCACAACACTGCCACCCCCGCAGTTGTCCCCTCTTCCCCTCCCCGCCTCCTGTGCCTTACCACCCGCCACTCGCCTGCCTCCCTCTATCCTACCACTTCCTCCCTTTCCCCCACCGCGCCACACTACCACGCCCTCCCCAGCGACCAAGCAGCGGGTCCTCCCAGTCCATGCTTGCTCTTTAATTAACTTTAACAAGAAGTGAAATAAAATCCGGGCCGGTAGTCCGCTTACTTAATATTGGCAAGTGTTTTTACCCATTTGGGTTTTTATTGAATAATTCATGTCCCAGAAAATTGTTGACTCGTTTGCGGAAAGTGCTGAGTGAATATGATTAATTATGAAAAATTTATTGCCATTCAAAATATCATATGTCACGGAATAAAGATATTATTTATGTATAGAAGTGAAAATAATTTTAGGATGAATGTGCTTTTAATATTTTCAATAATTAGAAATGGCTGGTAGTGTTCGTCATATGTACACAAAACTACATTATCAGTTTGCCGCCACAAAGATGCTTGGAGGACGCGTGCCGAGCGGTGACGACGCAGCACCGTGGCAAAGCATATTTAAGGTCACGGTCACTTAGGGGTACTTACTCGTACTTATTAAACAAGTAACTTTCTCTTTGGTCCCATAAACACAGTACGCGCTACTTCTACCACAATGTGTGGGGCGGAAAGAGTGGGGGTTGTTGTCTCTTTACTGCTTTCCTAATGAGTCTTTTGTTCACACACATCCAAGAATACAGGTTTGAAAGTTTACCTCTGCAGCATCGAAGCTACAGTATAAAGGAGACCACTATCTTATTCCTTCGCCAGATTTTTGAGGAAGGCACCTGAAGAAATCATTATAGGGAAAGGTCTCTGCGTCACGTCTCACTGATAATACACAACGAAACGTTGGAAAAACCATATTGTAGATATAAAAGCGAACAATATGTTTTCCATCGCTTGTACTACTATAGTAAGTTTAGTATGCAGTGTATTGAAAAATACATGATTTGTATATTTGTAAGAAGTGTGGATGGCTGTGTGTGTCAAACTGCCTCCAATTAAATCATGGAGTATTTAAATTTCTCATGAAAAGGAAGTTGTACTGAAGAGAATACTTAGAGCTTCACTTTTTGCAACACTTTCAATAATACCAGTGTGTTTACACACTGCGTGTGTGTGTGTGTGTGTGTGTGTGTGTGTGTGTGTGTGTGTGTGTGTGTGTGTGTGTCAGTGTCGACGTCTTAAAGATGTTCCACATAATACGTTGGGAATTACACAAATTCCACAAATGTACATCAAATCAACTCCACAACGTCAAATAAAAGAGAACAGAATATAAAATCAGTGATTCTTTTTCATCGACCTTTCATAATAAAAAATACATTATTAGATTTGAAACATAAAATAGAGACAGGCGTCACGGCGGTGATGCCACTAATGACCAAAGACTCCTGTGCCCTGAACACACACACACACACACACACACACACACACACACACACACACACACACACACACACACACACACACACACACACACACACACACACACACACACACACGCAGAGGATTGGGGTTTGATTCCCCGGCCGGGTGGAGATATTTGGGTGTGTCTCCTTTCACGTGTAGCCCCTGTTCACTTAGCAGTGAGTAGGTACGGGATGTAAATCGAGGAGTTGTGACCTTGTTGTCCCGGTGTGTGGTGTGTGCCTGGTCTCAGGCCTATCCAAAGATCGGAAATAATGAGCTCTGAGCTCGTTCCGTAGGGTAACGTCTGGCTGTCTCGTCAGAGACTGCAGCAGATCAAACAATGAAACACACACACACACACACACACACACACACACACACACACACACACACACACACACACACACACACACACCATCTCGGCACACCGTCGCCACCCCTCCCTTCACTTCGTAACATAGCTTGCACTTCGGGGACGAGATGCTTCACGACACACACCAGCGTCATCAATTCAGATAACCTTTCCTGCTTAACAGTAGGGATGCCAAATACACACGTAAGACTTCACAACAGCTGAGACCACATCTAAATGTGCTCCACGAACCATACTCATCACCAACACTCAAACATCTCCTCCTCCTCCTCCTCCTCCTCCTCCTCCTTCACTATACCCTTGATAGCTATATACGAGTTACATTAGAGTGCCGAGAGTGACCAAACCTTATTTTCTCGCTTCCCTCCCCTCCTCCCTCTCCTCTCCTCTCCTCTCTCTCTCTCTCTCTCTCTCTCTCTCTCTCTCTCTCTCTCTCTCACGTGATCTTCCTTTCCTGCCTCCAGCTAGAGATGATGTGACCTTTCCTTCCTGTGATTCTCTCTCTCTCTCTCTCTCTCTCTCTCTCTCTCTCTCTCTCTCTCTCTCTCTCTCTCTCTCTCTAATAACTGTCATGTTTCTACCATTTTTTTTCCTCATCAAGGGATTTTTTTTTCTAGCGAAGATAAACTCAATAATACGTCATAAGCATCATTTACCAATGCAAGTCTTAAGTAAGGTACGTAAACCTTGAGTCATTCACTATAAATACGAGCAGACTGTACTAATTACTTAATAGCTCTGTGTAAAAGGAGAAAGTTACAGAGAAAAACGATATGGAACGTTAAGCACAACAGTAACATATTCATTTCAGCAGAGCATTATCACGCACCTTCTTCCCGCGATAACGAGGGGAAATTGATAAAAGCTCTCACAAATCGCTTCAGTATTATCATATTACGTATTTATGGTGCTAAGTACGACCATTTCATTATCATCATTAAGCTCTGTAATGCCACCGGAGGACAATTTTTTTTCTGTTACCTTTGCCACTAATCTCTTTCACGCTAGAAAAAGAAACTGATTCATATCTGCAACTACTTCTTTCATTGTTCTGTGTCAAATAATTACATGCTTACGTTATTATGCTAACCCGGCAAAACATTACATACTTACATTACATAATATACCATGCTATTACAATATCATATTACTCCATTACAGGAAAACGCAGCGGTAAAACATAATCATAGTTACCTAAGTATAACCACTGTAGAATTATACATTTTTATTACAACGCCAAAATGATACATACTTACATTATGATACCCCACCAATCTACTGCATTATATCATCATATTACATGTAACCACTCCAGGGAATCGGAATTTTAGTACGTCAAATCGTAACGAAACTATAGAATATTATGCAAAAAATTTATACTTTTACACCACATCAATACAACAATACATTACAGAATGACTTATTTACTCGAAGAGCGACATTTAAGCATCTCCTAACTTTTCAGTTTCTTCAAATCTAACTATTACCTCAAGTTTAGTATATTTTCTCCCCGTCTCTCTTATTTTACTTATAAATATATAGTTTTACATTACAGCAACACATTAATACACTACAGAATTATTAATATAGTATACATAAACTTAACCATCTCTTTCTGTCTTTTACATTCCCACAACGAACAGCTGCCTCAAATTTAGCATCCCTTTTTTCTACTGGTCTCTCTTATTCTTATTTTTTATATTGGCTAGGAGAGGGAAGACTGAACGGCGAGGAAGGAGTAAAGGAGAAATTATTATAACATATAAACCTCCCCAATAAGGATGACGAACAGGGGAGGATGAACCGAACCTGCCTCCCTCACTTGCCTTATTTGCCTCGGAAAATACATGACTCTCAAATTAAACACTGGTCATGTAGATTACCAGACCATGAGGGATAAGTATAAGAATAAAAATGTTGATAGATGAATGGCCAAACGAATAAAAAGACGAATAGATACACGGGAATGTTGATATAAAAGATGCCAAGAATTTTTATAACACACACACACACACACACACACACACACACACACACACACACACACACACAAATATTAGCCTTTTACAGTACATTTTCCTTCTACTCTATAACATTCAAATTCCCTCCCTGCATTTCTCTCGCATTACTCACTCTGCATCTTTTTTTTCCTTCTTGCTTCCGTCCAGCTAATCTCTCCCTCCCTCTCCCTCTGCAATTTTCTTCCTAATTTTCCCTCCCTCCCAGAGGCAAGTTATTTCCTCTTGCCAATGCCCTGGTTCCTTCCTTTTTTTTTTTCTTTACCTTTTTTTTCAGCTCCTCAACACTCTATTATATATATTATACCTAGTTGTTATCGTTTTTCTTTCATTAATCATTTTTTTTTCATTATTTTATTCCTTTATTCATTACTTCTGTTCTCCATTTACTGTTATTTTTCACTCACATTCACATAAATTTATCTGCTGTATTATCAGTGTGTGTTTTTATTTTATTACATTATTTCCTCGTACCCTTGTTTTTCTGTGTTGTTGTTTTTTTTTTCCTATTCCACTTACTTCCTCTCGCTTTTTTTTTTCTCAGTGGAATATTCCCTTATTTTCTTTCATCTTCCTGGTATTACCGTTCATTCTATGCGATGCGTTTTCTGTTCCTCTTACTACATTTCTTCCCCAATGATGTGTCTCTGCTATTCCTTTGGTGAATAAGTCTCTCTCCTCTCCCAATGTACCCAAACTCGCGTTCCCTTTGTGCCTTTTCCTCCTTTTCCTCTTTCTCTTTTCCTCCTCCTCCTCCTCCTCCTCCTCCTCCTCCTCCTCCTCCTCCTCCTCCTCCTCCTCCTCCTCCTCCTCCTCTTCTTCTTCTTCCTTTTCCTCCTCCTCCTCAATCTCCTGGCCTCTCCATATCTCATATCGTTAAAATATTCAGCATTATCGCTTCTCTAAATCGCATTCGTGTCTCCATCGCACTCACTCGAGATTTTCAATTTGGGCGCCAAATTCAATTGAGTTCGTGATTATGTTCATGCCCCGCGCTGGTCACTCCGTCCTTCTGACCACTACGCCCACGGCTGATTTTCCCCCCGACGCCCTGCTCTGGGTCCGTGCGTGGCTCCTCGCTCGCCTCTATTTGTTTGGTTTATGGCCAGGAAAAAAAAAAAAAGGAAAAGCGTAAGAGAGTGTACGTATATGTGTGTATGTGTAATGTAAATACGTGCATGTCTGTCTGTTTATGTGCCTCATTGTGTGACTATTTGTCACTAAGTTGCGTGAAAGTTTTGAAATCACTGCTTGTGTTTAGTTTGGGTGGTGTTGGTGACGGTGATGGTCAGGGTGGTGGTGGTAGTGGGGGTGGTGGTGGTTTTGGTGGTGGTGGTGGTGGTGGTGGTAGCAGTGATATTGGTGATAGTTTGGTTCATTTATCAAAATAATGCACTTTACAACATCTTAACGATTTTATGAAGAGTAAAATGGGATTCAAGGTGGAAGAGATGAGATAGAGGAAGAAGTGGAAGAGGAACAGTCAATGTCCACTACAACGGCGCTTCAAATGTAAGATTTTCCTCAGCGTATCTCACTCGTCCGGTACCAATAATGCAGTCACTCATTTTTACATTACCTTCACCCTCCATCAAGACTTCTTTTATTTATGTACGTAAGCAAGAAATACAAAATATTCAAGGGGAGGGATGGCCGCTCCGGAGATTTAGTTCCACAAGGGCGAGTTTCTCGGCTAGACAGCGCATTGACATGGACCTTAGCGACGGACAGCGAACCCGGACTGGCCTGAATACACGAAGTGAGTTGAAATATCCTTCAGGAATCTTCCTTTCCTCGGCCAATGTTGCTGTAAAACTGGCCGCTGATACTCAAGTTCGCAGCTCGTCCTGTGGGTAACTTAATACTCAAGGAGAACTATGACACATTCCCGCGACAAGATATACAGGAAGAAAAAAGGTGAATGAGGAAATGACTGGAAACCAAGCTCTGAGTACTTCCATTCACTCCATCATTCCTTCGAGTCTTCAGTCCGTTCTAAGCCATCGCCTCATCCTCTTTCTCCTCGTACTCACCACCACACCTAGCCACACTCAACCAGACGGGAAACATGATCGCATCCGCCGGACCAAGACGGTAAGAAACAAAATAATCAAAGAAAACCGGAGACGCACAGGGCGGCCAGCCAGGCCCGGGAGGGAGACGGGAGCTCCGCCGGGATTATGTTTAGGCAGCGCTCGGAGCCTCGCCCCAAAAATCTCCCATCAATTTTCCATTTCTCCGACACAATTTCTATTCATATTTTCTCATTTCACCGTATAAAAAGTTTGACCACTCGACTTGTAGGAGGCGAAGGGAGAGGCTGCCCAATAGAATATGATTTTTGAGGGGCTGCATTTTGCATTAGCGCGTGAATTTCGCGTTTTATTGAGTTTCTTGGAGAGAGGCGACGGCGAAGGGCGTTTGGATGTGCTGACCACTTGACGATATATATACTTTTTCCACGACGAGGAAGGAGACTTTTTGACGAGGCGAGGATATAAAGCAGAGTTCAAGGAGGTTGCCGGGCGGAATATAACTCAGGGTGTGTCTAGCGGGAAACTACGGGACAATTTGAGCAATTTCACAAGTTCCTGCGGTAGTGAATGTGTGTATAGTGTGTGTGTATGTGTGTGTGTGTGTGTGTGTGTGTGTGTGTGTGTGTGTGTGTGTGTGTGTGTGTGTGTGTGTGTGTGTGTGTGTGTGTGTGTGCGTGTGTGTAGTTCAACACATGTAGATAGACATCCATCCATCTTCAAACACGCTTCCAAAATATGACATAAAACACAGTATATGTCTCTCACTCTTTCTATACGGCACATATTTACCGTCCCTCTCGTTCTTGTCATTACAGCTGCTGACACAGTAATGCACATCCGAGGACCCCGTAAATATATAGACAGATTTATCTATAAACACACGTACATACACATATACACACACATATACACATACACACAACGTATTTATTTATTTATTTACTCATTTATTTATTTATATATTTATCAAACACATACATACAAAGGGACTGCAGTTGTGGAGGGGGACAGGGATGTTTGCCTGAAGCAGAGGGGAGGAGGGTGTGTCGGAGCGGCCTGTGTGTGTGTGTGTGTGTGTGTGTGTGTGTGTGTGTGTGTGTGTGTGTGTGTGTGTGTGTGTGTGTGGAGGGGTGGAGGAGAAAGAGAAGGAAACGGATCTCTGTGTGGATGCGTAGTGTGTGTGTGTGTGTGTGTGTGTGTGTGTGTGTGTGTGTGTGTGTGTGTGTGTGTGTGTGTGTGTGTGTGTGTGTGTGTGTGTGCTTGGATGTTTTGCGGGAGGGACGGTAGGGGAGGTAGGCTGCTGCTGCTGCTGCTGCGGGTCTTGCGAGATGGGTGAGCTGAAGAGGGGACGCAAAAATAGTTTGTGGGGTATGCGATTCTTTTTTTTTTTTTTTTTTGCATGTGTGTTGTGTGTTTTATGTTTTGCGCAGAGCGAAGGTGGTGGTGGTGGTGGTGGTGGTGGTGGTGGTGGTGGTGGTGGTGGTGGTGGTGGTGGTAGAAGGGGGAATATGGGGTGGTGATAGTGATGGTGAAGGAGGTGGGGGAGGGAGTGTGGGAGCATTGATTATTATTGATTATTATCATCAATTTCTAGTATTTCTGCCATCATTATCAGCATCATTATTAATGACACATGAGAGCATGAATACCTTAGCAGAAGAGGATTACAATGACGGTGAAGTTTCAAAAAAGAAAAATCATACACATACAACACCAGTACGTATACGCATACACACACACACACACACACACACACACACACACACACACACACACACACACACACACACACACACACACAATTACTAACTTTGAGCACAACTACCCAGGTAATATTATAAGTGGCACTCAGCCCACCCGCGCCATCTGAGGGAACCACGATTTTGTTACCTCTCACGTAATTCTCGCGGGGCAGCGGTGCAGCGCGCCAGCCGCCAGGTGCAAAATTACTCCGACTGACCCTGCTGCTACGACCCTAACTACTCCATACTGGCTACTGCTCCTGCTGCTGCTGCTGCTTCTAGTACTACTGCTATCTCTGCTAACACAGCTGCCTCTGCTGTTACGGTACTATTGTTACCGCTACGGCTACTATTGTTACTACCATTACTACTACTTTTCACAGTAATAACGGCAATAATAATAATGATAATAATAATAATAATAATAATAATAATAATAATAATAATAATAATAATAATAATAATAAGAGCAAGAAGAACAAAGGAAAAAGCTCAGCAACAACATCTCTATCACCACCTGCAACCACAACGGCATATTTCCTTCCCCGACCCTCCACCACCTGCCACCACTACCACCACCACCATCCACCACTAAAGTCCATCACAGACAGACAAACAAACACACAATCACACACATGCACACACACACACGCTTTTCTTACACAGTCATATGCCTTCAGACGTCAACACACGGCGGGCAAAGGAACACTCATGAATTATCCGTCCAAAAATCATTTCATAGCTAAATTATAAGGATGACCAAACTGGATGATTCTCTTATAGCGTGTTTGATACCCTTAACTGGGGTTTTTATGGAACAGAGACAGGAGGGAAGGAGGGGAGGATACCAAGGGTGCATGGGGTGAGAGGCACTGGAAGGCAGGCAGGAACACACTGAAGGAGGGAGGGAAGGAGGGGAGGTGAGGGAGAGGTGATGGTGTATTGGGGGGGGGAGTATTGAGGGAGGGAGAAGCGAAGAGAAGAGAAGAGAACGGCCCCCCAAACTGCCGGCTTTTACCTGAGGCTTAAATCACCAGCCTTGTTTACACGCTTGCAATTGTTTCGTGACAGAGGACTGGCAGACAAACAGGTGTTTTTGCTTTGTTTTTACGCTCCAGGGGGGAGGAAGACGTCAGAAATAATTGGATCAAGGGGATACGGACGGAAAGGGGAGAGGAAAAGGGGGTGGGTGGAGGAGGAGGAGGAGAGGAGGGGTAGTGAGAGTGAGGGAGAGAGTGAGGTAAGGTATACAGACGGGAGTTCGCAAAAGGAGGGGAAGGAGGGGGAGAGAGGGAGAAAGAGAAAAGGTAGAGAAAAGTGTAGAGGTAGGAACAGGAGGGTGGAATGGATACAAGGGAAAAGATGGAACTGCAGTGACGTGGTGAGGAGAGAGAGTGGCAGCGGTGACTGA
>NC_059298.1:19081325-19086325 GCF_017591435.1 Portunus trituberculatus
GAGAATTGGTAAATAAATACAAGAAAGAGAATAAATAATTAAAACAATAAAAAAGACACACACACACACACACACACACACACACACACACACACACACACACACACACACACACATACACACACCACACACATACATACGAGCAGAGTGAAAGAGGAAGGGGAGAGAGGCAAATATGTTGATGAAACTTGCAAGAGCTCAAATTTGAAGTCATTAATAGAAAAATGCTTTGAGCCTATAATTATGGAACTTTTTGGCGTGGCCGCTAATGGCAGCGACCAGGCTTAGGCGTTTGATATTTAACGTCAATCATTACCGCGTCACTCTGATCGTCAATATTGAAATAACATATAAATGATAACTTATTCATATCACCCCTTCTCTCCCCTCTGCTCTCTCTCTCTCTCTCTCTCTCTCTCTCTCTCTCTCTCTCTCTCTCTCTCTCTCTCTAACCACAGACCACTATAAAACATATCGTGAGGGCTTTTTAGATATTCAATGATTTTATTTTTGTTTGTCCCTAAAATTTGTATATTCAGACACACAGATGGACAGAAATGACGCGTTTCTTGGTACTTATGTTTGCGGGAAGCATTTTTTTTTTTTCAGTATGGCTTTAAAAGTTCTTCATAAACCACCTGAAGCAAGACAATTATCATTGAAATGACATGAAATCTGAATAGAAGCCAAAAAAACACTTGATGAATTATTAACAATATGGTTGTTCCCGTTAATCATAGTTTATCTGCACTACAAGAGATAGGATGATTATAAGCAAGAACATTATTTGTGTCACATCGTAAAGAAAAGGCAGAGAGGAGACAGGATAACTGGTAAACTCTGGAACTTCCTCCCTGCTTCTATATTTCCATTTTCCTACGATTTAACTTCTTTTAAGAGAGAGGTGTCGAGACATTTGTCACTGAAGTTTGACTGACTCTTATTATTCTTTTATGGAGACTACAATTCAAGTGGGCCTTTTTCCTAATATTCATTTTTTTTTTTTTTTTTGTCCTTGGTAGTTCTCCCTCTTACATATAAAAAAAATACCGTAAAGAACTTCACAAAGAATATTAATATAAGCAAAGTAAGTTAGAAATGTTAGTAAAATATTATGATAGGTTTATATAAACGACATACACGCTCGCTACTTTGGTATCATAAGATAAGATAAGATAAGATAAGATGCTTTATTCGTCAAATTGTTTTACAAAATGTAATACAAAATTAAATTCATTTTGGCATTAGAGCTTCTTAGTAGTTGTATACACATTAAAAATGTGTAGTAAAAATGAAGAGTACGAGCATACTAAATGATCCCAAATAAAGCAGTCGTCAATTTAAGCTAGAAATATAAAGTCATATCAATAAATTCACCACTTCACTAAACCAGGCAAGGAACTTGTAGCATACTAATAGTTCCAAAGTAACAGCAATAACTGAACTGGTTATATCATATTATGCTAGATTAGGTTAGAGAATTTGCTGTTTCAACACCAGAGTGGAAGTTACAATATATCAAAAGCTTTCAAGTAAAACAATCATCAACTAAAACTATCGATGTTAAGCTAAATCAAAATAAAATCGCTTCTTTGCTGCAACAGAAAAAAAAAAAAAAACACAGCACCATGTATAATTTAAAGATATAGTACAAAGCATTTTAAGCAAGTAATGTTATGTGAGATAAGTTTAACAATTTAATCCCTTTACTACAATAAAAAAAAAGCGATAATTCATAAACCATAACTTCCAATACTTTAGATAGTAAAAACAGAAAACTTATATATCTTTCCTGTATTTTCTACGGGTGACTTGACTATACTAAATACCCAAAGTAGGAAATGAAACTCGTGTTGATCTACATCACGAATTCCACAAAACAAAGAGCTAATTATTCTTTATCGACGACATGAGTACACGGAACTCTTTAAGTAGAAAAAATGACCGCACTGCTATACATTACATTCCAAAGTATAGTGCGATGTAATTTTTTAACGCTGACCTACCCATAATAAAATCAGTAAGCACAAAAAAACAAAAAGCCCTAGTACTAAACATTAAGGTTTCAAAGAGCACAGCGGTGGTCAATTAAAGTTGCTGAGGCGCCTTGATGTCTCCAAACTTTCTATATCCATTCACGGCGACGAGTTTGAGGTCCCTGTATTATGCACATGGACAGGATCTGCGTCGCAACTGTCAGCTGCAAGCAGCCAGTGAATAATGAATGAACCAGAGTAAGGATATACTATGACCACCACCAGTCTGTCGTGCCGCGCTGGTGGTGGTGGTGGTGGTGGTGGTGGTGGTGGTGGCGTTGGCGGAAGCGGAGGTGGTGGCTGTGGCGGTGGTGGTGGTGGTAAGAAGGGGTTGGTGGTGGTGATGGTGAGTAGCGAATGGTTGGTGGAGAGGAAGAGTAAGGGAGGGTTGGAAGTGTTGTGGTGGTGAGATGTGCGAGATGTGTGTATTCCTCTCTCTCTCTCTCTCTCTCTCTCTCTCTCTCTCTCTCTCTCACCCTGTTCCTTATTTTACCTGATTTATTTTGTTTTTTCCACACCATATGTCTCTGTTCCTCCTCCTCCTCCTCCTCCTCCTCCTCCTCCTCCTCCTCCTCCTCCTCCTCCTCCTCCTCCTCCTCCTCTCTTTCCGTTTACACCTTCACTCTTCCTCTTCCTCCTCTCTTTTCTGCGCCACCCCTCCTTCCCATCCTTCCTCACCATCCCCACGCACCACCATCACCACCACCGCCATAACCACCACCTTCATCTCCTCCTCCTCCTCCTCCTCCTTCTCCTCCTCCTCCTTCTCAATGGCTTCATCGCTCCTTCTCCCCTTCTTTCTTCCCCATTAGTCCAATCACCTCCCCTTCTCCTCCCTTCCCCTTCTTTCTCCTCCAATCTGCTTTCCTTCCCTCTTCTCGCTTCTCCCTACATTCTATTCTCACCTGGTTTTCCTTTTAACCTCTCCTGTACTGTTCCTTTTCTCTCTCTTCTATACCTGTTCTCTTTTTCTTTCTCGTTTTCTTTTTCTCATTTATTGTACATTTCTTTTTTCTTTTTCATGCATCCCTTCCATCTCCTGCCCTTTCTTTTCCTCCATACCCTTTCCTTTCCATTCTTCCTATCCTCTGTTGTTTTCTCTTCCATCCCCCTCTTCTTCCCCTGCCCTTCTTTTTCTACTACATGCCCGTACACTCACTTCTTCCTTCTTCTTTTATACATGTCTTAGCCAGAGCTCAGTTTCCATAACTATGTGATTGTTGTGATCAAAGAATATAAGAGTGAAATCATCATCATCATCATCATCATCATCAGAGAAAGTAGTAGTAGTAGTAGTAGTAGTAGTAGTAGTAGTAGTAGTAGTAGTAGTAGTAGTAGTACTGGTGGTGGTGGTGGTGGTGGTAAAAGCAGCAGCAGTTGTAGTAGCAATGACACAATGGAATCAATTCTCATCACTTTTTCTCTGCGTCCCTTTCCAGGGCTGCCGTGCCCCGAGGAAGGCTGGTTCGCTCATGGATTAGTCATCGGTCACATGGATCGATTCTCAGCCGTCCTATTCATTCTTAGTTAAGTTCTGCTTTGCTCTTAGGCTCTCTAGTGGCGGTTTCCTCTTCCTTCCTCAACGGGAGATATTCTCAAATATATTTATCCTGCACTGTGTCACTCTGTAATAACATGTTCCTTTTATTATCACCCAGTCCTTGTTTCCGTCTTCCTATAGTATAGAAAACATCAGTTCATCCTCCTTTTCCACTTTTATGAGCATTGTCATGATTTTTCAGTCTTCTTATGCTCATATTTTTCGCGTTGCATTTGCTCGTTTTATCAGTGACAATCTTTTTGCTTCGTTATTTTACTTCTAAAACACACAGAATACTCTTCGTTTTCTGGGATTAAAAGTTTGTAAAACAAAGACTGGCATACAAAACAATTTGTCTACAATCTGTGTAAAGAACTCCAGTTCGCTGCTGATTAAGTGACCTGCTTGAGTTTTAATTAAAAGACTGACCAAGCTTTCTCTCCAACATAAATAAACAAATGAATAAATACATGAGTCGTGTGTATTAGAAAAAGAAAATAATGAAACGAGTCATTCCACACACGACTTTCAACACAAGGGTAGAACATTACAGAAAATAAGAGACAAAACAGATAACAACCAAGAAGACTTCAGTTTTGTAATTTAGGTAACAAATTAAGAATTTACGGAAAATACCAATTATTAGTTCTATCTTAACGCTGAAGGCAAGGCATTACATTAACAAGAACACTAAGAATAACCCAGCTTTCCCAAGTTAACAACAGTGAACAATTGATATTAGGGCAAAGAAAAGACACAAAAAATGGTAAATCAAGTAATGTTCTGCAAACCATCCTCTCTATCTAAACACTGGAAGAACTGAATTACCCTAAGAAGTACTGTACCACGTTTCGAGCCACACTGACCGCAAACAAACCAAGCTAACAACAATAAACAAACCCAGAGTACATTTTCCACAAGTCTGGGATTCCCCCGTACTCGCTGGCCGCAAACGTTTTCACGAATGGACACAAAAAAAAAAAAACGAAAATAAAAGACAAGTGGAGCTCCCGACGCTGGTGCAACATGTATCGAGTTCTTTTTTTCTTTTATTTGGCCCCTTTTTCGCTTTCCTTTTTTTCCCAGGTACCGTCTGGGCACGTGTCCCTCGTGGCATAAAAAGAGAGCGTCAGGTTACGTCCATTCTGAAGCCACGGCCAAAAAATGCTTACTCTCTTCTCTGCCCCTCCTGTACTCCCTTTCCTCACCTTGGCCTTTCCTCTTCCCCCCTTCTCGTTCCTCCCTCACTCTCTCTCCCTCCCCCTCCTACCATCCCTATATATACCTGCCTCTTCTGCAATTCCTTCCTCCGTCCCTCCCATTCTCTCTCAGGCTTGTTCTCTCTACCCTCCCACCCTTCTATCTCCCACTCTTTGCCACTATGAACGAGACATGGACGTACTACTATACCTTTTGCTTCAGGT
>NC_059298.1:19093825-19098825 GCF_017591435.1 Portunus trituberculatus
TCCATCATCAGCACGGTGATCAAAACAAACAAATGTCCCCGCTACAAATTGTCTTCCTTATTGGACACGAAGGATAAATTGTTAATGAGTAATTGAGGTGATGAGGATAATGATGACAGTCGTCGGGGTCCCGTAACAAAGTGATGGCGGCACACTGCGGCACAATTAGTGGAGCGGACTATAAGGTGACAAAGGGGCGACGCGGGACACAGCTGGCTCTTTACGCGGCCTTAATAAGACTGACACTCCTCCTTGGTTATTGTTATTACGACGATGTGGCGACAAGTCCTCCTGCCACCGCGACACTTGACGAACACCCGCGTCGATACCCCCGCCAGCACTACTTACGCACGTCCTTTTTATTTATTTTTTTTTACCTTGACTTTTTTATCCAGGTACATGCAAGGGGATTAAACTAATCAAATAAATAAAATAAACTAGATAGATGAATGTAGACAAATGAAAAGCTCGCTTCAGTCAGTGTAGCAAACAGAAACGAGAGAATATCCAGCTATGCTCCGCCTGCCTGCCTGCCCGCCTGTCTGTCCACGAGCAAGGTGGTGAAAGAGCCGCGACTTTATTATAGTTTTGTGTTTCAAGAAAAATGAAGATGAAAACTGCGAGAGTGCGCGCCCCGACCGAGTAACACTGGGAACACCTACAACACTACGTAGAGAACACTTTTGTACCGCTAGTCGCGCACACACACACACACACACACACACACACACACACACACACACACACACACACACACACACACACACGTCGTATAGCGTAAAGCTTCCTGAGTAGCACACGACTTCTTGGATGACATAAATAGGACAGTTATTTTCCCATATGGGAATTATAATAAAGCATATGTGGCTGTGCCGAAGATCTTTTTGTGTTTCCGTGGTGACTGGTTTGAACTCTTTTGTTTCTCATGGGAATTTGCTCTTCGATAGACTTCCTTGACTTGTTAATTGGATTGTTTGGTGATGACTTCATGATTTGATTATTATAGTTTTTTGTATGTAATAAACACACACACACACACACACACACACACACACACACACACACACACACACACACACACACACACACACACTAATAGACAGATTTCACGTAACATCAATATTTTTCTAAGAATTTTTACATTTACGATTTATCACTTTATTGCAGCTTCATCCAGCCCACAAAAAAATAAATAAATAAATAAATGAATAAACAAAACAAGTTAATTAAATAACTTGCGAAATACGAAAGACAACAACAACTACGCTTACAAATGTAAAGAACATAACATTGTTTTGCTCAACATAATTCAACACGACACCATTACGAAAAGTGCCTTTGAACACAAATATCAAATCAACACACACACATATAGCCAAGACTGTCATTATGTCTCCCCAGCCTATGCATTATGAGACACTTTCTTTCACGCTTTTCTCCTATTGCATCGCACCAACGCCCCACCAGTACTATATTTTCTCCCTGTCTCGCACACTTTCCAGCCTCTCTCTCTCTATGTGTCTGTGTTTCATTCCTCCCATGCTCTCCCTCTCTCCCTCTCTCCCTGGTTCACTATGATAAGTGTTTGTGCCTGCACTCGCAATGCAGGACAAAGCCGTCTCGTACAATTGATAATACCCATTTAAGCTGTAAATACGCTCTAATATGCCGGGGCAATGCTCTTAAGTAAATGAGTCTCCATCAGTTGAGATAGGCAGGTTAGGGCGGCAGGGCGACTGGCGGCACGTGATCAACTTGTCCTCCTGCACCTCCACTACTCCTACTATTATTACTACTGCTGCTGCTGCTACTACTACTACTACTACTACTACTACTACTACTACTACTACTGCTACCACTACCACTACTACTACTACTACTACTACTACTACTACTACTACTACTACTACTACTACTACTACTACTACTACTACCACTACTACTACTACTACTACTACTACTATTGCTACTCATGTATTTAGCGGCGTATTATCTATTTTGTTTGTTTGTTACTGTTACTAACGTTACATTATTACTATCAATCATATGACTACTACCTCTAATGTTGTTGCTATATTACTACTACTATTACTACTACTACTACTACTACTACTACCACTACTACTACTACTACTACTACTACTACTACTACTACTACTACTACTACTACTACTACTACTACTACTACTACTACTACTACCAATGCTACTACCATTACTGGTGTTACCCTTGTCTTAATTGTCTCTTACATTAAAGGTAAGTATGTGTCTTGTGTCAATTTCCCTCGTTTGATTTATGTGTCTGTTTGCGCAAATGTATCCACCATTAAATTTACGTTCGTTTCCTTCTCTTCCTTCTCTTTCCCTCCTCCTACTACTCCTCCATATTCTCTCTCTCTCTCTCTCTCTCTCTCTCTCTCTCTCTCTCTCTCTCTCTCTCTCTCTCTCTCTCTCTCTCTCTTCTTTCCCTGTTTTGGCATGTGTGTGACTATCTGTCTGAGTCTGTCTGTCTCTCTGTTTGTCATTTTTTCCCGTGGCAGTCCGTCAGTCAGTCACTCAAACGTCTCTCTCTCTCTCTCTCTCTCTCTCTCTCTCTCTCTCTCTCTCTCTCTCTCTCTCTCTCTCTCTCTGAAGTTTTATCTGTACCTCAGAATCGGAAAGAACCATTTTGCTTTCATTATGCTCAGGCGAAAGCATTACTCAATAAAAGGAGATGGAATTGCTTATGAAAAATACCCTCTCGCTCCGAAAAGAAAACGAGAGGCAAGCAACACAATCCAGTAATTAGGGACGAAGTTGCAGATAAACAAAGATAAAAAAAAAAAAGAAGAACGAGCGATATTTCTTGCCAATCACTCGAAACATTATATTCGTGAGTTTATTTCCTTTAATTTTTTTTTTCTTCCTTTTTACTTCGTTTTATCTCCCTCTCTTTCTCTCTTTCTCTCTTTCGTTTTTTAAGAGGTCCTTGTTTTTCTATTTGTTACTAATGAGGATTTTTTTTATCTAACACTCCAAGCAGGTCGGGGAAGAGTGATCGTGTTCTTTTCCCTTTAATTTTTTTTTTTTTTTTTGCAATGTTCTTTGTTTTAAACGCCAATGAAACCTTCAGAAAAAAAAATAAATAAAGGAGAGGATCTTTGAACGTTAACTTTTCCTCACTTTTTTCCTTCTTTTAATGCAAGACGAATAAAGAATCATATTTTTCTCCTTTCCTTAAGTTTTCATCTTCTATTCGGTTCAAATATTCATGAAACTTTAGGAAAAAAAAAAGTAAAGGAGAGGATGTTGAAAAAGCTTACCATCTTTTCCTCACGTTCTCTTTCTTTTCTCGCAGCATGAGTCACGCCGCTATTAATGCAAATACGTGGCGGTAATGAACGGCGCCATTCAGGTATTTACGTGGCGTTATTAAGACTTATTTTTAAGAATACTTAGTAGGCTGCCTTTGTGTGCACATAGTATTAAGTGTGTGTGTGTGTGTGTGTGTGTGTGTGTGTGTGTGTGTGTGTGTGTGTGTGTGTGTGTGTGTGTGTGTGTGTGTGTGTGTGTGTGTATGTGTGTGTGTGTGTTTTCTTGTTGCTTGTCAGTCGGTACGTATACACTCACCTCATTCTCTCTCTCTCTCTCTCTCTCTCTCTCTCTCTCTCTCTCTCTCTCTCACACACACACACACACACACACACACACACACACACATTTCTTTATTCCCACCACTACCACCACCACCACCACCACCATGGGACCCATGCACACAAGGATCCAAACAGCCTTAATTTTCGCAATCACAATTGGAAGCTGATTGTCGAATTCACAGGTGACGCCCTTCCCCTCACTCCTTCCTTGGCCTGTTCCTCTGCGTCTCTCCTGCAATCTCTTTATGCCTCAGCCTCGGCTAGTGTTTGCCCACCGTCTCCTCTCACGTCATTATCTTCAAACTGCCTCCCCTGCCGTCTTTCTTCGCCATCACATAATTGCGCAGTTGGTATATTGTTTGCTTGCCACCGCCACTGTTATCATCCACAACCTTTCATGGCATCACGAGTTGTGTTTCATATCGTTTCGCGCAAGATAAAGCCGATTCATGTCTGTGTTCTGTGTAAGCGGTCTTTTCTACGTAAGCATCGTGTATAATGTTTCGGTTAACGGTATGATGTCTTGTTTGTTTCCGCTATTATAGTAATGATTATGTCCACTGAGATTAATGTTTTCCCGCTCCACATGTCGTGAAAATAATCGGGTTCTCGTCATAAACTCCGCTCAAAATGTTGCCTCAAACTGTCTAGATAATCGCCTCGTGTTGTTAAAAAGATGCGGCCCTAACCCTTCGCTTCTGGGCAGACTCCGTGCATTTGCAGTAACCATATCAGCACTAAACAAGAAAACCTATTATTTTACTTTATAGTGACGAAGTATACTTAAAGAGTTGGTATTCGCAATACACCTTTCACCATCACTTAATAGAACTACACCAAAAGTCTCAGGCTAAATAAAGACGCAACAAGAAAAGTTTCTATACACTATTCAGTTTTAATGAAGTAAACTTAGAGAATTATCAATGTATGTATAATGGACACACCTGTGACCTTCACTTGATAGAACTATATGCCTCGTGTACAGTGTGGAAAATGTGACATATTTGTTAATCTCCAGAAGCTTTTACTGTATATCCTATCTCGACCTAGTAACCCTTGCTCACAGTGGAAACGCTTAGCTTACAGAATGGGTGAAGAATACGAACACTTACTGATATCAAAGAAAACAAGGATTTCATCTACCTTTCAATCATAAGAGTAAGATTTCGCAAAAAAATTTTGTGACAGGAATTTCATTTTTTTTGTTTTTCACTTCTCAACTTCCAGCCCAGAAAAAAAAATAAAACATGAAGTGACTGATACGATACACATGAAGGAGTGAGGAAATAATGCCTTTGGAATCTGAACGACGCTCGTGACAATTACTAAAGGTGGCAGTGATGGTGGTGGTAGTCATGGTGACGGT
>NC_059298.1:19103825-19108825 GCF_017591435.1 Portunus trituberculatus
TAATGTGGTATAATATGCATGGATAATGGGTCGCCAATTACGTCGGCAGCATTGTTAGATCAGACAGCTCATTGTTAGCTGCGGCCCAACATGCAATTGCCGCATTATTATGATTGTTGTCCCCCTATCAAATTCCTTTTATCACAAGACACGTGTATGAATAATAACTGAAATGATGGTACATAATTTTGTTTGTTCGCCAGCGCACCTTTTTTTGCCTCCCTGACATATTGATTGTTGTAATTACAAGACGCACCCAGGTTGGCGTTTACATGGGCGCCATAATAATCCTCAGCCCCACACAACGCGGCTCCGTTTAACCGCTTCATATCTGCCCCTCTCGATGCGCTCATTTTAGGCCCAAATCGCCTTGTTTCAGCCCAGATTCCCAGGACGCGGGGAATTATAATCCTGATGGTGATATTTTAGAGTAAATATACACTGACCGCCCCCTTTCCTGGTCCTTCTCTCCCTCCCTCCCTAGCTCTCACCACCCTCCTCCTCCTCCTCTTCCTCGTGTCCCTACCTTCCCTTCCCCTCCCTGTGAGTGGCAGGGGAAGGGCGCCATGGCAGCAAGGGAGGGAGAGGAAGGGAAACGAAAATGGCAAGGATGAAAATGAAAAAGTGGATGGGACAGAATGAATGATAAAAAAATATATAAAGTAATATGAAAAAAAAGTTTAGATGAAGTCTGAAAAAACGGGGAAAAAATATAAAAATAAATTGAGAAATTGATCGACATCTGATCTACGTGAGAGAGAGAGAGAGAGAGAGAGAGAGAGAGAGAGAGAGAAAGAGAGTAGGAACAGTCAGCTCTCTCTCTCTCTCTCTCTCTCTCTCTCTCTCTCTCTCTCTCTCTCTCTCACGAGGTCGCGTCGGGGTAATCAAATGAGATTGTCTTGATAATCCAATAACATATGATTACTTTAGTGATTAATGTATCCCCCAGCCCGGGCCGGCGCTGGGTAAACAGAGCTCGCCGGCTGGGAAATGTTTGTCGCCTTAATGTAGTTTATCACAAGCATTCCTTTCCCTCCCTGTACCCCGATGTGCTTCTCCCTTCCTCCCTCCCTCCCTCCCTCCAAGAGTGCTGGCATGGGTGGTGTTCTGATTAGCAGGGTGAGAGAGCAGGAGATATAGAGAGTGAGAGATGGTGGGATAGGTCCGTGAGCCGTGGGAATGAGCCAAAAGGAATCAGATTTATGAGTACTGACGGAGGAAATCACATCCCAAAGGGGGAAAATTTGTTCATAGTTTTGTTTGTGTAAGTTTACTGTAAAAATTGCACTTATTCCTGCTTGCAATTACTATGGTTAAAAGTTTATAGAGAGTCAGTGACGATAGTAAGAAATATATTAGCCAGAGAGAGAGAGAGAGAGAGAGAGAGAGAGAGAGAGAGAGAGAGAGAGAGAGAGAGAGAGAGAGAGAACAGACGGCGTGTAAAGGTTTGGAGGAAGGAGGGAAAACAGGTGAAGACAGATTAGGAGAATTGAATGAGGGGAGCGAGGAAAAAGGTGATGAACTACACGAATGACGGAGAGGGGAATGAGAGAGAGAGAGAGAGAGAGAGAGAGAGAGAGAGAGAGAGAGAGAGAGAGAGAGAGAGAGAGAGAGAGAGAGAGAGAGAGAGAGAGAGAGAGAGAGAGAGAGCTGCCTGTCACTTCTCTCTCTCTCTCTCTCTCTCTCTCTCTCTCTCTCTCGAAGAAGAAGAAGAAGAAGAAGAAGAAGAAGAAGAAGAAGAAGAAGAAGAAGAAGAAGAAGAAGAAGAAGAAAACATAAACAGTAACTAAGGAAAATAAGAAAAAAGTCATTAAAACACCTCTCAATAAAGACGCACATTATGAATACTTACTGACATCACACAAAGGAATCGATAATGAACACACCGGCCCGCAAACTACCTAATTAAATTCGACACCTGTCCGACAGTAGCAAGGGGAACACGTGGCGAGGAAGAGAAGAAGGAGGAGGAGGAGGAGGAGGAAAACAGAAAAGGGTAGAGGAAGAACGATCGACCAACAGTGTGTGTGTGTGTGTGTGTGTGTGTGTGTGTGTGTGTGTGTGTGTGTGTGTGTGTGTGTGTGTGTGTGTGTGTGTGTGTGTGTGTAAGTGGCAGCCCATAGCGATTCTATGGGAAAGGCTACAGGGAGACGAGGCAGGCAGGCTGGCAGGAGATGGGAGGGGGGGGGAGAAAAGGAGAAAGGGAGAGGAAGGGAGAGGAAAGGAGAGGAAGAATTCATAATTACCTCTAATAATGAGCAACGGAGCCTTTCTACCACCACCACCACCACCACCACCACCACCACCACCACTACTACCACAATTCCTTCATCGACGACAACTTTTTCTTCGGAACTTCCACCAAGAGAGAGAGAGAGAGAGAGAGAGAGAGAATGACCGCGTTGGATATTTTCAGGGTTAATGAGACAAGTCCATTAGTGACCCGCGAAGAGAAAGGACAATTACGGGGCTCACTTGTTGCTTTTATTCCTTTGCATCACTCACTTAATCCCCTTCCGTTGTGACCTTGTTGTTTTCTATTATTATTATTATTATTATTATTATTATTATCATTATTATTATCATTATTGTTATTATTATTATTATTATTATTATTATTATTATTATTATTATTATTATTATTATAGCTATTGCTGTTGTAGTTGTTCTTATTTTCCAGACTATGCACCGTGCCTCCTCACTCATTTCGTTTTTTTTTTTTTTCCATAGTTTTCTTTTTTTTTTTTTTTAGATTATCAAGGGTTTTTTTTCTATCGCCATGCTTTTGCTTCATATTGCTATTTCTTTAAGACTGTTTCGTTCTCCCCGTTCTCTCAATCCGTTTGCTCTTTACCATTCCGCTCTCTGTACGTTACTTTATTTTTTTTTTTTTACTATGTTACTCTTTTAGTTTCTTCCTTCCATATTTATTCTAATTTCATCATTTCTTAAATTTAATATAATGTTATACCTTACTTCTGGTCGTTTAATTCCCCAAGTGACTACTCTCTCTCTCTCTCTCTCTCTCTCTCTCTCTCTCTCTCTCTCTCTCTCTCTCTCTCTCTCTCTCTCTCTCTCAGCGATAACTTTGTATCAGACAGCATGAGAGATCGTGTGTATGTGTGTGTGTGTGTGTGTGTGTGTGTGTGTGTGTGTGTGTGTGTGTGTGTGTGTGTGTGTGTGCGTGCGCGCATTATCGTACTTTTAGTCACATACGCGCTTATACATACAAATGCTTTTTGAGCCTCGACCGTTCTCTTTTTTTTCAGCTCCATTAAAAAATAAAATGGCGAACCAAACACACTTAGTACACAGCCAGCATTAACACACACACACACACACACACACACACACACACACACACACACACACACACTATGCCTATACTCAATTTACCCCTCCCCCACCATCAGGATTATCATTTTTGTTTATCCAAAGAGTAAAAGCCTTATTTTGTGGTGCGAATAAGTTGTTTTGATAATATAAATAGCTTTCATGAGTCAGAAAGAGTTTTTTTTTATTATTTCCATTAAAATTGAGGTGAACAAACGTCTAGCGCGGCGTGAAATCCGTGGCTGGGAAACATTTGGGTCAATGAGGCGGAGACTGTGGTCTGTTGCTTTGTTCATAAAATCACAAATGTGGCAATATGTATTAACTTTTTTATAATCCACGCTCTCTCGGTTTATTCCCATTACTTTATCAAAGCAGCAAGCAGTGTGTACAGTAAGTGGGTGTTTTAATTTATCCCTTCATGACTTATTAAATTATTTGCGTAATTCTTTTATTCCGTAATTTTAGTATGCAAGGAAATTGTAATATGTATTTGATTTCTTCTCACAGTTGTTTCACTTTGATTTTTCTATCGAGGCAGCAAGTAGTGTGTATAGTAAGCAGGTGTGTTAATTAGTCCTTCCATTATTCATCATGTTATTTGTAATGTTCTTTTCTTCTTTTTCTTCAGATATGAGATACTGGAAAAGTGTATTCATTTTTCTTACTTTCTTTTTTTAACATCACATTGTTATTTCGAGGCAGTAAATAGTGTGTAGAAAAGTAGACGTGACATTAACTTACTGCTTCATGAGTATTAAAGTTTCTAACTTTATTTCTTCACTATTAGCACTCAAAACTTGCATTCTAAAACCACTATCAAGTTGTTTTATCATTTATTTTCCCCTACCTGTCAAGGAATCTCCTCTCACTTATTTTGGTGCAAGATTGACCGAGTTTTTTTTTTTTTTTCTTTTCTTTTCTTTTAACTTCCATATGATATGTTTAAGTCCTTGTTAAAAATCTATACAAACAGAAAACGGTAAACTATCACGGAGAGAGAATGCACGGCATCACACACACACACACACACACACACACACACCGCGTAGTGTAGTGGTTAGCACACTCGACTCACAATCGAGAGGGCCGGGTTCGAGTCCCGGGGCGGCGAGGCAAATGGGCATGCCTCTTAATGTGTGGCCCCTGTTCACCTAGCAGTAAATAAGTACGGGATGTAACTCGAGGAGTTGTAGCCTCGCTTTCCCGGTGTGTGTTGTGTGTTGATGTGGTCTCAGTCCTACCCGAAGATCGGTCTATGAGCTTTGAGCTCGCTCCGTAATGGGGAAGACTGGCTGGGTGACCAGCAGGCGACCGAGGTGAGGTGAGGTGAATTACACACACCTTATTAAGAATATGTATCGGCAAAAGACCTTAATACACAAGAAATGGCTTAACGGAAAGAGTCTTTACTTAACTTTAAGGAAATTATATCAGTGAGTACACAAACTATTGCCATTCCGGCACTCAGTAAAGGGAAAGTGAAGAGCACCCATTATTATTATTATTATTATTATTATTATTATTATTATTATTATTATTATTATTATTATCATTACTATTAACATTATTATTATTACTATCATTATTAATATCATTATTATCATCATTATTATTACTATTATCATTATTATCATTATTATTATTATTATTTTATTATCATTTTA
>NC_059298.1:19113825-19131325 GCF_017591435.1 Portunus trituberculatus
ACCAACGAAACTCACACAAAATACAAGCCGAGATGTTACCAACACTCAAGCACGGACCAAATACCCACAAAAAGTACAGTTATATTTTACGATTTGTTCTTTCTCGAAACGTAAATGATCGCACACAAAGAAGGCGGCAACAAATACAAACAAACAAACGCGACGGTGAACAAACAAGAGTCTGAGATGTGTAAATCAACAAACAGATTGCATCCCTGTTGGCTAGCCGACCTGTTGTGCTCATTACCATGTTTTAATCAAGGTTATTAGACTTAATACCTTGGTTAGTATTATAATTAATTAGGTTAATGGCAAATTACCGTTTATATTAAACCTGCTGACGGATTTAATGAGCTGCAAGTCACTTTTACTTTTTATTTTTTGGGTCAGGTCCGATTATTCCAAAACTTTCAATATTCACTCCTCAATTTTTGAGTGATGTAAATCACGCAATACTGAAATGAAGTATAAGTCTCTTAACAGAAAAAATGTATAAATGAAATATATTATTTATATTTCTCGACAATATGTAAGGCCAATGGAAAACTGTGAATATTTTTATCCCTGAAGCTCTGCCGTCCCACCCTGTCCGGTCTCATGACAAGGAGATCCCTGAACTTTTAAATGTACACGTGTTTATTGGTGAACATAAAAATGCAAGTGTACCTAATCAGTGGGAGACGCGCCATGGCCTGTGAGGACACTTTCAACTCGGCATTCTGGTGAAATTCCACAAGGGAAAATTGTATTGGAGGCCGAGAATTTCAGTTTGTTGCCGTGTGATGAGGAAGGAGCCGTGGTGCAGATCACAACGACACTGAGAGCGTCAATTAGGGTGCTGAGTGCTTCCCTTCCTCTCTCCGCCGCCCTCATCTCAACTCCCTCTCTCCTTTCCCTCCTGTCTCCCCCTTGTCCGGCCTTATGGAGGGGGAGTAGCTGGATCTTGATGCTAACCCGTCCCGTCCTGTCCAGCCCGTACTGTCCCACCCTCCCAGCCACACCTTGCCGGTCCACTCCCCCAACCCTAATATGGACAGGCTTCAGGCAAGAAATTAAAAAAATAATCATGAATCCGACTATGAAAACAATGCCGGATGAACGCGGAGAGACACTCATAATTTTTCACTTATTAGTAAAAGCAGCAACGTAATTATCAACGTCATTTTTTTTCGCGTCCATTTTTGCTCTCCACTGCGACATTGGGCCGATGATATTTCCAAACTAATTTTGTTGACCTTATCATCCCTCTGCTAATTTCCACTGGCATCCTGCTTTTTTTCTTTTTTTTCAGATTCGTACATTTCACAATTAAGAGTAATCTTCTATTTCACGGTTTTATTTATAATATTGACTAAAGCAATGTATATATACATTTTTCGATTGTCCTCATTTTCTTGGGCACGGTCATAAAAACTTTTTATGCATCAATAAAGATTTTTATCCCTAAATTCCCCGTCCATGAAATTTGAATTTTGACAAATGACTGAAATATAGGCGCACTTATTTTGTACGGCACTGTAATTCTTTCGGTACATGGCAGCAGAAAATTAATTAGCACTGAATGGACGTATATTTAATTAAAAATCTTGTTCATGTACCTTGTCCTGTCATCAGCATCAATCGGCACCCACCGCCACCCAAACACCAACACCACCCACCCACCACCACCGTGTCCCACCTCCCCCTCTCCTCTCCTATCCCAGTACACTCGACAGCTGCCACCCAACAGCGCTGCCCATCCCACCCACCACCAAACCCAACACCCATAAACCGTAATCAACTAAACACCAACTGGCCACCCATCACGCCCACCACCCATGCACGCCGCCTACCGCCCACTCCTCGTTTCAGATCCCCCCAATAAGTCACATAATTAACAAATTAGGTGCAAATCGGATTACAAATGAGTGTTTCATCACTCATTGATTGGCAAGCAGGTATTTTTCGCTGACCCTCACTGTCGGTTTCAAAGAATGCCCCTAATACATTTGAATTAATTAAGTCAGAGGGGGCGACGCACTACCATTGCTAGAAAAAATAAATAAATAAAAAACATAAACGAAAACTTTTCACGGCGGAATCTGCTCCTCCGACACACTTGTCATTATTTCTTTTCACAGACGTTTCTCGCCGGGCAGTAAAATATTTCACAACGCCCTATCAACAACAATACTAGAAAAAAATTTAAAAACAAGGGCGTAACGTAAGTCAGCGATAAATATGGGAGTGAGAAAGTAAACAAAGACTCGCACTGAGCAATAACAAACCCACCAGTCCCCCTTCCCTGCCGAGGGGCGCGAGGCTCACAGAAAACGCGCCTCTCCCCCTCAGCTGGGGGAGTGGACGGTGTCCAGGCATATCCCTTGCAACAAAATCAATATGGTCAGTGTTAGGGGGCAGCAGCCGCGCACACCACATGGCCTCTTACAGCATCCACCATCAAAAAGCATAAGAGATGTTTCTGGGCTTCCTGAGTCCCCTGGGGAGTAGTTAGGGAAGTGGGAGGAGGGGCCTGAGGGCTTACCTTGCTTCTCGGCGAGTAGATCCGAGGGAGGCTCACCGCGGCCGAGCCAGAGGGAGGGGACGAGAGGTAATAATTCAACTGGAGGTCTCTTCGAGAATCCAGAGTCGCCGAGCGTCAGGTTGAGGGTGTGACGTCATCTAGGGAGCCGGTGACGTCACGGACCTAAGGTGGTTGAGGGCGAGGCTCCGGCGGGCGGACAGGGCGGCGGCGTGCAGGCTACCGCCGACACATGCGTGGCCTTCTTCATCCACTGAAGAAAGAAATTTTCAACTTTTTATCCTTATTTCTTCTCTTTCTCTCACTCTCCTGCGGGGAGCTTGTGACAGCCCTTCAAGCCAAGGCAGCTGCAGCTCCTCTTGAGACGGTGCCAGTGGGGTCAATCTTGAACTGGCTAAGACGCAGTTATTCGGGGCCTGTTGCTTCTCTCTAGCTGACGGAGACGCGGCTGATGGAGTTACCACGAAGGGGGAAGGAGTGAGGGACCACCGGCGGTACTGAAGACTGCGACACCACTTCTGGCCCACGCCCCGCCGCCTTCCCGCTGCCACGCCACCGCCACCTCCTAACCGCTTCCCGTCAGACACCGCGCCGTCCACGCTAACGAGTTTGACTGCTTGCGAGGCCAAAATGTTTAGACCTAATATATATATATATATATATATATATATATATATATATATATATATATATATATATATATATATATATATATATATATATATATGCATCGCTCGACCATAACACCTCAACAACCAGGCAGGTGTCAATAACATCCAAGCCCATGGCATATTCAGGGCAGCTGTTCATCAAGCGAGGACGACCATGCAAAGCGAAATTTTCTAAAAGGAATCGTGGCGGAGATTTTAATGCAGATATTTTTGTCGACGACGAGATGATGAGCCAGTAATCGTGTTTTAACGTAATCAGTTAAAATTACATTTATGTTTGCTTTGAGGCTTATAGAGTGAGGCACTGTTCATTACAAAACCGATTTCCTATATACAGGATCTATTTAGTAGTAATTATCAAAAATAATTAGATGTAACAGAGGTTGCACCGTCATAGAAAATGGTTGTGTTAACCGTTCTCTTTGAGTGACGTTAGCGGGGACACTTATCTATCTGTTTGCTCTCAACCGCCACCGATATCCTTTCACGTCTTCAAGTGTTCTTCAACCATTTAACTAATATCATACATGTATGGGACACGAGCGATTTCCTAATAATGTTTAACTGGACATGAATACATATCTATATAAATATTCCCCATATATATTGTATTTGGTCACATTTACAAACACCACAGGTCCATCTTTCTTTACTAGGCGATTCCAGAAGAAGGCGTTTGTGATGGTATTCATGATTGTGCAATACCTAACCTACATGCTAATCTTGGACTTATGGACATCATGGAATCCACAATAAATGATGCTCACAAGATTAATCAGTTATGGAAAAGCTACCTAGCCAGATATGCAAATGCACAGATAAAACATGGATATTATAATAAAGGAGATAACTTTTGGTTGACTGATATAGGTTTACCATGTACCGAATTAGAATGAAGAACTGCAAGATGATTTTATTTTGTTCCCTTTTTGCCAGCTGTCAGCCATGGTAATCACTATAAACAGTGTATGAAATGCACATAGCAAATGGCATGAAACGTAAATGTACATAATAAATAATAATAATCGAAGGAAATAAATGAATAAAGATAAGAAAATGAGTAGACAAAACATATTGTAAAAATGTTAATATAGTATAGAGCAAAGATATACTCATATTATGTCAATAATTAAGGAACCGATGTGAACTTAAGCTGTGTTCCTGCAGCTGCAGCACCTGAGATGTTTCCATCAAGACAACATAAGAGCTGTAAAGTGCTTAATTCTGTAATTTTTATCTCATACCGGGATATGATACTGCTGATATAGCAGTGTCATCGTAATTTGTGTTACTAGAACTCATAATTATCCCAATGACAAAAAGTAAAAAAATAAATAAAATAAAATAAACAAATAAATAAATAAATAAATAAAATAAAATAAAATTAATTAAATAAAAAAAAGTGTACAGCAAAATTACAAAAGCAAACAAAAAACTAGGAATAGAAGAAAAATGCTGGAAAAGTTAAATTAGAAAATGGGACTAAAGTTATACTGACAAACCTCTGAGACTCCAAAAGCAAGACACATTTGCATTATTTTCTTTTAGGATAATTCTAAAAGTTTACTTGATTTTTACTTGATGAAGAATGTACAAGATTAACAAAAAACACAAGGATTACACATGACAATGTAACACTGGATACACCTGTGATAACTGGATCAGAAATTTCAAATATTTATTAATGGATTAAAAAAAAGGAATGAAAAATGTACTGCAGACAATTAATTTAGGTATGAACATTCACCATTTGTTGTATCATATTATATAGTAATGTAGTTTAAGTAGTGTATGAGTCCATTATATATCATCACTAATTACCAAATAAGAATCACTAATGGAAGACATACAAGAAAAATACATACTGCATCAAACGTAAGTGTTTGATGCTCTTTGATATTGTTGGACTGCATCTTGGGTCAAGGAAGGTAGATCAGTGTTAAATTACTGTGGCTTCTCAGGGGTGTGGTTGCATCAGTAATTGCTGTATCCTACCTCCTTGGGATACTGTGTAGCAAATGCTTCGAGACTTCAGAACTAGAAATCAAACTCCTTGAGATAGCAATGCATAAGTATAGATAAAATTCCTAAAGGTGATAATGTGTATCATCAGTTTTGAACATTTTTTTTATTTTCCCTAAAAGGATTGAACAGTTACATGTTCAGAGCAAGAGGTTTCCTTCCTCTGACATAGGATAAGTTTGGCTTCAAGGTGACCTTCTCTTAAAGAGACTGCTGAATAAGGCAATCAAGGTTATGTTCTCTAAGACTCATTGTACCATGTGATGCACTTACACTGTAGGAGTGGAATTGCAAAATCCTTAAGCCAAAGCCATAAATAAGTACCCACAAATCAAACTCCTGTATATGTCCATGAATCTTTTTTGAAGTATGACATTCTACTTCTCTGTGTTCAGAGCCTCTTCTTGATTGGACCACATGGCTGCATTCCCTATTTCACTCAGCTTCTATCAAGATAGTGAGATAGTTTCTTTCTCCTATTCACACATTTGTGGAATTCAAAATGATGTGACATGAATTATGTATGTGACAGTTTCAGACAGGTGCATGGTTAAGTAAGAAATAGGCTTGAAGGTGCAATGGACATACACTCAAGGGATAAAATAGAATCAATGTACAGGTATCACATGTTTTTTATAAACTCTATATACATAAATACATACCTACCTATATGTAAGGCTGATAGGCTGATGTCCCCAATAAAAGGAAGGTTCAAACACAGCATACAGGCACACACACCATGTATGCCCTATGCACACACACCTCATAAACGTTAAATTTACACATATATACAAGAAAATTCTTTATGAATATCTAAAAAAAGGGAGATGATAATCATGAAACTGGTTTCTTTGAATTTGTGCAAAATCATGTATCTTTGATTATTGCAAAGATTGATTGATACAATTAATATTTTTGCACTAAACAAGAGTCTTGCACTCTGCTTTCCCATATATTTGACCAAAATGTTAGAGATTACATTCTGAGTGAGAGAGAGAGAGAGAGAGAGAGAGAGAGAGAGAGAGAGAGAGAGAGAGAGAGAGAGAGAGAGAGAGAGAGAGAGAGAGAGAGAGAGAGAGAGAGATATTATCACTGGTATTTTTTGTAACTAAGCACTCATTCTTCCTCCTCACCATCATCAGAATCATAATCCTTGCTGTCTTGCTCCTCTGCAGCCATCATTGCCTTGAACACCCCATACTCCTGCTCTGTCAGCCGTGCAATCCTGGACAACAAAAAAAACTATTAGATTTCTTGTATAATAATATGGAGAGTATCTCCTTTACATTTATTCTCATACAATAAGCATTTTATATTCAAATTCACGTACTTCTGTGCCAGAATGGATTTCACAATAAATCATGTATCTGATGTAATAACTCTTTTATCTTTATCTTGGGTTATAATAGACCCTTTCTTTCTTCCTTCCTTCTCTGACAAATGGTTATGTGATAGTGTGAATGAGAGATGACACAGTAGAGCAAGGTAAGTGACACATCTACCAGACCTTTACTACTACTGTGCATGCACTTTAGTCTCTTATGAGGATGATGAATTACACATTGAAATACAACACTGTTCCTTATTTTGGTATTTGGACATAAGGTTATTAATTGCATTCCTGCAGTCCATTTCTCATCAAGTGTTTCCTTCAAATTTTGAAAAAAGCCTAATAAAATTATCACATCTATGCTTATATAGCTGTATTCCATTATACTGCACCTGTTGGTGAAACGTTTATCCGAAGTATCTATGATATCAGTGAGTGAGGGATTCCTGCGGTGGCTCTGCTTGTCCTTCTTCAGGTCAGGTGTCTTGTAAAGGCCAGCCCGAAGGAGAAAGAGATGTCTTGTTTTGATGTGTAGGAGTGACTGTTTGAGACATCTAGCAGCACCAATGTGTGGTTGCTCCAGACCCATCTCCTGCACCAACAGAAAATCAATTCATCAATGCCACTGCCACCATCATCACTTTCACCATCAGAATCATTACCATACCATCACTTCCCACAAAACTTGTCGAGAGGAAAGTCCACAGAAGGTTAATGTAAAATGTATAGCTATGTAAGAAAATAAATACCTTACAAAATACTACATACATACCAAGTGACCCATTGTGAAGTATTCGTATATGTATCTTAGTGTATACAATCATTAATCTAATTTGTGTTCTGTCTAGTAATTAAGGATTGGAACATACTACTGAAAGTCATGTGAAAGCTACTTTAAGTGACCCTTACTGGGAAGATTTGATAAAATAAAAATTACTAGAAATGTTTATGAACTAGGATAAATGAATACTTGAAATATGCTAGTAAAAACAAAATACTAAATCTACTAGGCTCTTACATTCTACACTCCTGACAAGTCAATTCATGGAGATGAGCACCACCCTCAAAAAGAAAATGAATACCCACAAAAAGTACAAGCCTCTAGGTATAGTTGAATCTACATAGACTTTCTTACATTGAATGACCAAGGCACATCTCACCACATCTTTCTCTTCTCCCAAACTCTCATTGTTACAGAAACAACAATTATCTTCCTATTTTGCATGCACATTCCCAGCATCTATTTGAATTTTATAGATATGAGTGTCTTGCAATATCACTCTTCCCTAATTACTCCTATCAACTACTGTACTGAATTAAATAACCATGTGCAATTTGCATGGATTTTGGAGGCATCTTTGAGGAGAAAAATGATATTTCTAATTAAAACATTATTTAATCCATCACACATTAATGAGAACTAGACAGTGAAAGAGGAGCACACTTCTCCTTCACCAATATCTGCACAACACTGATAGCTTTACCTCATGGATGTACATAATTTTGGCCATGATGTCTTCCCAGCTATCAAGGAGAACATTCGGGTTATTCTGTATCAAATTTTTAAGTGATGCTGGAGGAAACAAGGCATACAGGCTATCCAGACGATTTTTCAAGTGTGATGGCTCACCGAGTAACAACACTGGATATCTGTAAGGGAAGAATGTTAAGTGAAACTCTGCACTAGCCACTATACTGAATGCATATTACTCCTTGTGCATCTTCTAAACTTTTACTTTGGAGTTAATCTTTCTGTTCCAGTTTTCAGATGCTACATGGGTGTATGGAAAAAATCTTCTTCCTATTTGACTCATTTAACTGATTGTGCACTGTAGCAAGAGTAATCCTAATCATGAAATTTTATCAGTGTCAAAAATCTGCAAAAGTTAAGGGCTTGCTTAAACAGTGTAAATACATATTCATAAATTTCCTGATTGCAAGTTTTTCATTTATTCAATATTCACACATGTATTAAATTAAAAGATGCATGCCTAGCCTTTCACTTTATCATAAGTAGTTACCAGTTGGCAAAATACTGATATGTATTTGCTGCTGCATTGGGAGACATAGCAAAAATTTTGCACCATTCTGTGTAAAACTTAAAGCAATTGGTATGCAGTACATGAAAAAAGTAATGAACACTGTCATGCCACGTAAAGATAAAGGAATGAAATATGAAGAAGCTGAGTTGACATGGCAGAACTGCTCCAGATGAGATGACCATAAGGAAAGAATAGGGGTTTAAGATATAATACAGGGTGTGTACAAGTATGGTGAATCTAACTGTGCAAAACAATGACCTTTAGTACAATAACAAAACAGAGTAACAACAATTAATAAAAGACAGGTGTGAGAAGGATAAAAGGATTAGAACATAAAAAAGCAAGAATAAATGGATTTTTTATCATATCCCTTTCTGTGAGTTTTTAGGAAGAGCTTGAGCTTACTTTATAACTAGACTGAGGCAATTCAGCTTGCCAACATTCATCTGACGGTACAGCAAAAGTTTATCTTGGAGGAGAGACGACTTGATCTTCAAGAATTTAGGATAAAGTGCAATGCTCTGAAGAATCCGCAAACCAGGGATGCCATTTTCCACCATCACCTCACATGTATTGGTCCAGGCCTTGTGAGAATGACAGAGGAGGTGTGGCATCTGCAGCAGCTGAGCTTCAATGGTCTCTGCCTTGATATCCAGATCCAGGAGCAGCTGGTAAAGACACATCACCTGTGCCTTTGGATACTGAGTAATGCCTCGCACACTCAAATCATTCACAACCACATTGACTCGAGCCTCCACATCCACAAGGCTTGTGTCATTCTGTTCTGTGCTAGCTACTGAACAAAACTGCTTTTCTCTTCCATGGGTGAAGGATGCAAGACGAGATGTTACAGGTAGCAAAGGAGCCAACAGTGGAGTCGCACCCCATCTCCACACAATTCTGGCAGTAAACATCCTTAATGTACTGAGGGAAACTGAAATTACAAAAGAGGAAGTTAGATTAAGATGGTTACAGCAACTACAGGCACATATATAAAAAACAAGAGAGAGAGAGAGAGAGAGAGAGAGAGAGAGAGAGAGAGAGAGAGAGAGAGAGAGAGAGAGAGAGAGAGAGAGAGAGAGAGAGAGAGAGAGAGAGAGAGAGAGAGAGAGAGAGAGAGAGAACCATAATAACATTATATAAAATTTTTGCCTCTAAATAATATCATTTTATTTCTAACAGTCATTTCTTGTCATTGGGAATGACAATTTTGTAAATCTTTATAAAAGAAATTCATAACTTGCTGCAACCTTCCAAGAGGATGCATCTCCCTCAGCTACACCAGTGATCACATAGTGGGTCCATAACTATTTGACTACATTCCCACAGGACTTGTATAGTAGTCTGTGGCAATCTTTCAAAATTCTGCAAACTCTTTCTGATGGAAAATAAAATAAATATTGGTGTAGAGTACGAGTTTGTAAAATGAATGTACAGTACTAATATTCATATATATATATAATAAAAAAAAAGTATGTACAAAAACTCTCTTTCTCTCTCTTGCCTATTATGCACTTTTCCGAACTTGTATAATCACTTAATTACACTCAACCTCAGCAACTGCATAGGCTACATGGTATTGCAGAGAAGTTAACTAACAGATTTATATAGCTAGGTAAAATAAAGGGTTTCAATTAGGTTTTGGTTGTGATATTTGAGTCTCCATGGAGCTTTAATTAAATTTTCATTTTGATTGGCCAAAGCATTGAGCTCTGCTGACACCAGGCTTCATACAAGTTTATAAATACTACTAGCTGTTAGGGAAGAAGGCACTTCGGATGCAAACTTAGTCTCAAGAAGAAGCCACTACAAATCCTGCCCAGTGGGCAAACCTTCTGCCTTCCTCAAAACATTGTGTCTCCTCCCCATGCCCCTGTGCTCCTAACCCAGTACACTTGCCAGTGTTTGTGTCACGGTGATTCCTTCCATCCTGCTCATTGCTTATGCCATTCTTGTGTACGCTTTGTGCCTGTACTAGCAGGCCCACATAACAAAGGTAACAAATTTGAATTTAATCTAAACGTAATAAACATAACCATTAATCAAATCTAATGTATTGTAACTTAAAGCAAGCTCCCCTCTTGACCTCTCGTGATCAGTTACAAATCCATAATAAACTGATATTGACTAATTTAATGATACTTATATGTATCAACACATGCTACCAGAGAGGTAAGAGGTGGAGGAGTGCAGTGCCAGGGGTGGGTGGCATTTATGTATGGGTTAGACTTCATGAGTGTTCACAGGACTGTCTTGGGTGTATATAAAACTTCAACTGATTAAAACCTTTACAGACATATGGTACAGAAAGAACACTATGTAAACATGTAGGTGTGGTGTGGATAGGGTACAAGACCCAATGCAATGATTCTACTACAGTTTTCAGTAAACTCTAGATGGTTTTGGCCACCCTTAGGTTGTTGTTCTTACTATCTATAACATTTCCAATAAGTACACTACTTGCCACAAATGACTATTAACACTGTAATAAACACTGAATTCCATTTATTCATAGTTGGAGTTTGTGGGTTAAGTTAGGTTACGTTAGGGGATATTGTATTAAACTATAAATTTAACGACCCAACTCTGCACACAAACCCTCTCGCTGTCTACCTCATTATCATTTCCATTTCTCTACATTCCGGACTGAAACACACACACAAAAAAAATAAAATAAAAAAATAAATAAATAATTAAAAAAAAAATAAATAAAAACACGCGGATAAGATATCTTCATCTATATCAATAGCTATTTCTCTTCATCTCCTCACTTCCAGAAGAATCTCTTTAATTTTTCATAATACTAAAAAAAATTCAAATTAACCTACCTCCAATACCTGCATTCCCCTCCCTGGTGGTGTGTGGGTCAGAATGTAAACAAACCGTGCGACGACTGACGAGTGACGGTGCGACCCGCGTCTTTTTTTCAAGGAGTAGCATTAGGATCAAGATCAGGAAAGTGACAACACGCAGACAGCAAATAGTAGTACGCCTGTGACATGTTCACCTTGTTGGCTTTGTGATGCGTCCACCCATTACTTCAGTCTGAAGTTATCAGCCTCCGTTGTGCATCCTCAAATAAGTCGGAACGGATAGGAAGCCTGTGAATACCGCACGGGACCTGGACGTCACCAAGGCACATGATCAAGAAGGAGCTTCGCTGTCCTCAAGAGGAAGACCTACTCAACAAAACACAAGTTCTTTCCACCAATATAATAATTTTGTGTCTCAGGTATGTATGACATGTATCAACAGCACACTATATATGTGTGCATGTCATAATTGTCCCTACTTGTGTGAATGTGATAAACTTCAAGCCTGGTGTTAATGAACCAGCTTATCACTCATCCTTGGCTCCAGTACTTCTGTCGTTGTCTGCCGAAAATCTAAGTAACATTATGTTGTGTCATTGTTTGTCAAAACAACACTAAGTCTTTTCCTATCTTTACCACCGATATATTGTCTTCCATTCTTTTGCATATGATTTTAAATACTCCTAAAATGTACATATAAGGTCATGTTCATAGCCTTAAGCTTTCATATTATAAAACATTACCCAATTTACACGTGAATGTTTCGACCCTTCTGAAAACTCTCCCTTTTAAGACACTTAGCCCTACCAGCTGTGGAAAATTCATCCCCCCCATTTTATACTTATGTTCTGTCTATCTAAAGCTATTTTAGGGCAGGAAAGGATTTGCTCTTACCTATCAAAGTAACAGTACATGTACCTTGCTTGGCAAAGTGACTTGACTCTGAGCACTATTACACTTTGCTGCAATTTTTTTTTCTTATCTGTAAATAGCATTGTGACTTTCTTTATCTGTGAAAATAGAACTGTAATTTTTTTACATGTTCAGCAGTTTCTATTCCTGACAAATAATTTTTTTTCTGTTGGTTTTCAGATTGTTTTGAATTAATGTACTTGTTGTTTTCCAGCAAATTATTATTATTATTTTTTTTTTTCTATCCCTCCCACTCCTTATTCCTTAAAAATCAATGATTTTCAGTAGAAATAAAAGGGATCTAGTAAAGACACCCCTTTGATTATGACAGCCCACCACAACAGCCCTCCCCAATTACCCTGTGTTTACCAGGACACCCTTTATTTACCATGATGTATTTATAATGAAAAATAATTCATACAAAATTCCATGATTGTAATTGTTTAATTTGCAGGACATAATTGTTATGAAAAGGAATTATACAAATAGGTGTAAGGAAAATCCTGTTTGTCAGTTGGTAGACTAGTGACATATTTGCATTTGCCATTATGACAATGCAAATAATTGTCGCTATTTTTATTGCTATGCTTGGTATTCACCAATGACATTTATTTCCTCAGTATTGCAGTATCCACTTCAGTGGGCAGAGCCTCACCTGTAGTAAAAGCTGATTACCAATGTATCTGTAAGAAAATATTTAAGCAATTAATTCTTCTGTAAATTACAATGAGATTTTCACCAACATTAGCATAAGTTAGTAAGCACATTAATAGTTTATATATATGTTCATTGTAAGGCAACCATCACCTGGGGGAAAATATGCCACAGTAATTACAAGTTCATCGTTCCAGTAATAGTGACAACTAACAATGCCAGCATACAAATATGATGACTGTTATGATAGACTTTGGAGGAGGTAAAGGACACCTATCAAAACAATAATTTACTCCCTGCGAGGTCTAAAAGCACTAGTTCAGGGGATGCTGTAAACCTTCTATTAAAGCTAGTTGTGATCTTGCTGAATGTTTCCCTTTGTTTCTCACAACTCAAGGGGGCAGTCACAGCCTACCCTTTAAAAACAACTCTCCTTCACATAAAACTACATGCAACTTACCACACATACACCATTCACTTAAAATTCAAAATAAAAAAAAATGATGACTCCAAACCCAACCTCAGAGTCCCCTTCTGGGGAGGGGACCAGAAATGTCCCCAGGTCAGACTCCTTTCTTGATAATGGACCCCAAATGTCTTGACACCTCCCTCAACTTTTTCTACATTGACTTCTGCAACATTTGCAGTCTTAGATCTAATTTTCAATCTGTAGAACACCACCTCTCCTCTACTAAACCTCATCTTCTTTTCCACTGAAACACAGCTGTCTGAGGCAACTGACAGTAGTACCTTCTATCTTCCCTCCTACTTTCTCTATTCTCATTTTCGTTCCAAAGTTGGATGTTGTGTCTAAGTGCACAATGACTAAACTTGCTCTCGTGCCCACGCTCTCGAATCTTTTGAGTTTTCCACCATCTGACTTTGACTGAATAGTCATTCTCTTAGTTACTAAATTCATCTGTGCTGTCTATCTCTCCCCTAACTTCTCTGACTATAGTAAATTCTTTGAGTATTTAACTTCCAAAGTTGAGCACATTCTGTCCCTCTACCCTTTTGTAGAGATTTCCATTCTTGGAGATTTCAATTTCACCACCAGCTTTGGCTTTCCTCTCCCTTCACTGACTATCCTGGTGAAGTAGCCTTCAACTTTGCTATCCTCCATGACCTAGAGCAACTGGTGCAGCACCCTACTCGTATTCCTGACCATCTTGGAGACACGCCCAACATTCTTGATCTCTTCCTCACCTCTAATCTTTCTGCTCATGCTGTCACCCTATCATATTCATTGGGCTCCTCCAATCACAATCTCACTTCTGTATCTTGACCTATTTCTCCAATCCCTCCTCAGGATCCCCCTAAGCAGAGGTGCCTGTGGCATTTTGCCTTTGCCAGTTGGGGGCCGAGGTATTATGCTGACTTTCCCTGGAATGATTACTGTTATGCTGAATGCATAACAGAGGTGATAGTGTCTGGAATGGAGGTGTACATTCCTTATTCTTTTCTCAACCTAAACCTTCAAAACTAAGTTTATTTATAGTGGAGTTCCTCAGGGTTCTGTCCTATCACCCACTCCCTTTCTATTATTCATTAATGATCTTCTTAACCAAACTTCTTTCCCTATCCACTCCTATGCTGGTGATACCACCTTACATCGTTCCATGTTCTTTCAGAGACAACCAACCGTTCAAGAAGTCAACAGATCACGCAGCACAGAACGCTTGACTTCTGATCTTTCTAAGATTTCTGATGGGGGCAGAAAAAATCTAGTTGTTTTCTATGCCACAAAAAAACTCAATTCCTCCATCTGTCAACTCAACACAACTATCCCCTCTTCTTCAATGACATTCAACTGTCTCCCTCTTCCACACTGAATATCCTCGGTCTGTCCTTTACTCATGATCTTAACTTGAAACTTCACATCTCATCTCTTGCTAAAAACAGCTTTTATAAAGTTTGGTGCTCTGAGGTGTCTCTGCCAATTTTTCCCGTCCCTCTAACTGCTTAGTTTGTACAAGGGCCTTATCCACCTCTGTATGGAGTACTCTTCACATGTTTGAAGCGGTTCCACTCACACAGTTTTATTAGATAGGGTGGAATGAAAAGCTTTTTGTCTCATAAACTCCTCTTCTCTGACTGACTCTCTTCAGCATCTTTCTCACTGCCGAAATCTTGCATCTCTTTCTATCTTTTATCGCTATTTTCATACTAACTGTTCTACTGATCTTGCTAACTGCATGCCTCCCCTCCTCCTGCGGTCTCACTGCACAAGGCCTTCTTCCTCTCATCCCTATTCTGTCCAACTCTCTGATGCAAGAAATAACCAGTACTCTCAATCATTCATACCTTTCACTGGTAAATTCTAGAACTCCCTACCTGCTTTTGTATTTCTGCCTTCCTACAACTTGTCTTCTTTTAAGAGGGAGGTATCAAGACACTTGCTCCCTAATTTTGGCTAACGCTTTTCTATATTCGAGAGAACCAGCACTTAAGTGGGCCTTTTTTTTTTCTTAAAAGACTAGGAATACTTGTAGGGCTATAGAATTCCAGACGATATAAACAATAACCACAAATCAAAGCATATTTTGAGTACTGAAGTTGCATGATGGTAATTATATATATTTAATTTATTGAATGTACGCATAAGTAGTAACAAAAGGAATAATACAAACAGGTCTCAGCAAAACCTCATTTACCAGTTTGGTGAGCCAACCATTTGCTTTTCTCAGTTTGCTGGTTGATTAATTGAACACTAGGTCAGAAGAAAAGCAAAGTCAGGTCAAGAGCCGTTTTGTTGGTGAAGTCATTATTTTTCTAAGCCTCATCACGAGTCATAAGGACAGCAATAAATCACTTTGTTATGATTAAAGAGCCAGCAGCAGCTTCTGCTTTAGCTCCACTTTGTGTAGTAATTTGATGCCAAGTGTACCAAATGATATACTGTTTCATTGTTTCTTTGTGAAATTAAAAGCCATTGAAAAACTATACAGTTGGGTATAACCATTCATAATCTGGAATGATTAAGCAAAAGGATTACAATATGAGCAGGAGAGAGAGAGAGAGAGATCAATTTTGAACATGACAGCAACATGGAACAGGAACAACCAACATCATAAATACTGTACAAAGTAATACTGGATTTTACTTTAGTGAGACCTTTGTGCATAGCAATGCTATTAATGTATTTTACTCATGTTTGTGAATGGTCATGACTGTCAGATTTTCTGTGCAAGCAAAGTGTTGCCATCTATCTCACATATCACACTAAAACATAAAGCTGATTGTGATGGATTAATTTTGGGCCATATTTAAAGACATTCAGAATTATGCCTGAAATTTTGCTTTATGGTGTGTTTATCTTACGATGCATTAATCTTAGTTAAGTGTGAAGGAAAAGCATAGAACAAGTGCAGTATGAAAATGTGACAGTACAGAACTTTAAAATCTAAAAATTCACACATGGTGAAGCAATTTGTCTATCGGCTGATTTGCTTTGGAGCAGAAACTGGTAGTGTGTTTGGCATTTGGACAAGTTTCCTTACATCCATGTTTCATGTTGTGATGATCTGAGTTGCAGAATCTTTACTTAATTTTCTCTATACATATACTTATTATGATTATTGGCTTCAAGAAACTAGCATTTCTGTGTAGAATTTGCTGAATAGGTTTATTATTACTGTTGTTACTGTTGTGTTCCCCCCCAAAAAAAAACTTGAAAAGCAAAGCACCAACCTCATTCTGTATTTTCAGGATAAGGAAGCAGCATAGATCACAGCCTGAAAGACCTGAAAACCACAAAGATGACAGTGAAGACGGTTGATGTTGGTAAGCGAGACAGCACAAAATCATACAGTGAAAATACAAGCAAAAAGTTGTCAGAGGTCAAGCACAATATCAAAGCTAAGAAGGAACGAAGTAATGGTCCGCCAACGAAGGTATGATGCCTTGTCTTTATAATGCACCAGGGTTATATTGTGAGAATGTAGAGCATTAATGAGACTACCATTTTATGAGGTCTTTTGATTTTGAACTCTATATTAAAGGGGAAAAAAGGTGAACCTGTGAGTGCAGAATACATGTTATGCCCCAATCATTTGTTTTATGGTAGCAGCTCTGATAACAGGAGCTTGTGTCTTAGGATCAGGCTGCTAGGCTAGCAACTGGCTCAATATAAGGGATAATTACTATTTAAATTTACTGCAAATTATACCTAATTAGGTGATGAACAAATAGTGTAGGTTGATAATACTGTTTTTTTTTTTTTTTTTTTTTTTTTGTGTGTGTGTGTGTGTGTGTGTGTGTGTGTGTGTGGTTGAAGTGACTTATTTTACATTATAAGTTTGTGTAAAATTTCGACGCAGACTTATCATAAGATAACAAAGTGACCTATGGAAGTGGTTCTTAACTCTTTTAATATTATGCCTCCTCGGAAATTGTCCCTTTCTTGATGCCCCATTGTATCAATGAATGAAATTTCCTTGCAGATTTTACAGATAAAAAAAAAAAATTATTTGTTGAATATGAACAAAGTACTTTTCTATATTCTAGGGAACCAGCACCCAAGTGGGCCTTTTTTT
>NC_059298.1:19133825-19226325 GCF_017591435.1 Portunus trituberculatus
ACACACACACACACACACACACACACACACACACACACACACACACACACACACACACATGCCCGGTAGCTCAATGGTTAGAGCGCTGGCTTCACAAGCCAGAGGACTGAGGTTCGATTCCCTGGCCGGGTGGAGATATTTGGGTGTGTCTCCTCACGTAGCCCTGTTCACCTAGCAGTGAGTAGGTACGGGATGTAAATCAAGGAGTTGTGACCTTGTTGTCCCGGTGTGTGGTGTGTGCCTGATCTCAGGCCTATCCGAAGATCGGAAATAATGAGCTCTGAGCTCGTTCCATAGGGTAATGCCTGGCTGTCTCGTCAGAGACTGCAGCAGATCAAACAGTGAAACACACACTCTCGACCCTCATTTATCCAGACTTCGTTTATCCAGATTTCAGTTCACCTGGACAGTATCCAGTTAATAATTCAATAATTTGAGTCCAGATGGCCAACAAGTTAATTGAAACAATGCTCGCCTCACACACTTCCAAAAACAGCCAATAGATGGCGGTGCTGCTGTGGCAGGCGGTTGTAAACAAGTCCAGCTGATGCTAGTGAATACTGCGTATTGTCCAGTATTAGTGAGCAAGTTTGTACATTTTTTCGTTACGTACCTTAAAACTCTTATGTATGTCTCACAAGTGTTAGGTGTAAGTGAGGTGCCCTAGAGTTTACTTAAAAAATGGAATTAATGAGAAAATTATAGAAAGAAGCTGTGTTATGAGTGTTTGTGAGGAGTATGGTATGGCCAAGCAAACTGTGTCAGACTTTAGTAAATCAAAAGATAAGCTGGTTGAATATTCTGCCAAATACTGTGAGGATGCATCATCAAATAAAAGTGGTAAAGTGCACCAAGGAAAAGTGTAAGGAGTGGAAAAGATGTTGCATTAGGTACTGCCTTTATAAAGTGGTGTGTGCTGCAGCTAGAAAGCAGGCATAGAAATTGATATAGAGAATTTCACGGGGGGAACGATGGGTGACTGTAATGATTCCGCAATTGAAAGACTTTTTTTTAAAGCTATTGTGCAGGATGAAGCTGGCGACATACCCAGCATTGCATCGTATGGCTGCATGTTGTGGTAGTATATTCTTTGTACTTCATGTCTGTGAATTTTTTTTTTTTCGTGCACTCGGTTATTACAAAATGTTGCAGCCTGTTAGTCGAGTTTTTAAGATCTTTTTATGGTCAAAACTATTAGTCTACTTATGGGTAGATATAAAATAGCAACCTTCAAATGTATTTGCACCAGTAACATCAGCATACCAGAAAACTGCAACTGAACTTGGCCTAAGATCTGTGTTTATACGTTATTCTAGTAAGACACAGTAAAAATCGGAAATTGCCACTCATGAGGACTGCACATACTGACACTCTGTAGTAAGTAGGAAGAATAATGTACCTAGACAATAATGTGGTTTATTACTATAGAATATTTTATTGATACAAAAGATATAAATAATCATTTCAAAACAAAATGATCATGGTTGACTGTTCAGTGCTGCCACCTATAGTTGGGACGATGACAAAATCTCAATAGGCCACACCCCCTCCCTACTGTACTCATATGTCTGGCAATGGTAGCTGTAACATGATTGATAATTAACCAATATATTTGAGTACACTAATTACTAATTTTCTCTTCATAACAAGTAACAAGTTTACCGGAACTCATATTTAAGTTTTTCATGTGTAATTAATTACACTGATACTGTCATCAGAGTTCAGGCGGATCTTCAATTATGGGTGAAACAATGTTTAACGGTATTGGTAGCAAGCACTTAGGTTGGGCGCGCGCCAGAATCCTATCAGCTGCTGTGTGAGGGGGTAGGTTATGGCATCCCCCACTCCACTGTCCAGCCATATCTCAACCCGTGGTAGGCCAGCTGCTACTGTAAGGTTCGTCAGTCAAGCAAGAAGTATTGTCCTTAATGTATTCAAGTGCATGTTTAGTGTGATTTAGAGGTACTACAGCTCTGTATATTACATATACAGATCTATTAACAATGTATTCCCCCTACATATGTTTATGAGTTAATATTTCAAAAACATACTTAGTGGGTTCACCTGGCATCACAACTTTTATCTAGGATGGAAAGAGTATCGCCAGTGAGAAGCCGATGCTCAGTGCGAAGCCCGTCTGTCCTGCTCTAGATCTGATGACCAATGAGATACTCGACTCTGAACCATAGCCCTTGGAGTTGGGTGTGCTTGAAAAATGGTGCGCTTATTCACAACCAATAACTTGTAGCTCCAGGTAGAGTCACATTCCTGTTTAAGGGTTAAATCTGCTCCTATATCTTTTTTTTTTCATTTCAATGTCTGTCAAAAGTGGGTGTGTTTTATGAGCCCATGGGTCTTATGAGCCATCAAATACAGTACTTTTCATGGCTTAGGTACTAGATCTTGAATTGCATGGTTGACTTCATGACAGAGTCCTCTTCAACACTTTATGTGTTTGGTTTCAACAGCAATGAATGTGGAAGATATGATACATGGATCTGAACATACTAGTTAGAATTTGAAGAGCCCAATATGAGATCAGAGGATAAAGAGGAAGGTATATAACCCAGAATAACTCAGGATCCAATTTTAGAGAATTTGTACTTCATTTAGAATATCAGATAATTCACATTGAAATGTAATTATAATCTTTTGAATAATAAACAGAACAAGACATGCCTGTTCACAATTTACGAATAAATTTATTGATGCTTACTATTTTTGAGATAAATACAACAACAGTAAAGCAAATACCAACTGTCTTAATTGAATAAATATGATATTGTCATGAATGATTAGAAATCTTAGAGAGAAGAGAGTTCACCAATCACCAACCAGTAAGCAGTATGTGTACTGGTCCTGACGATTTAAACCCTCCCTCCCATGGGTTTTGAGGGATATAAAATAGTGTCAATAAATACAGGAAATGGTAATCAAGTAAAGAAGTAGACTATAGGAAACTCATAAGGTGATACTTTTGTACTTTTGCATAGATATTTTCAATATTAAATCACACTCATTAAGAAAATAACAAACATATTCAAAGAAATTTGTTCTTTTTCACAAGGCTTCACTCCTTGAAAATTGCTGGTACCACAAAGGTTAATAAAGAACTTGTAGTCTATGATATACCAGTGAAACTGATAAACAGCCATATTAGATAAAAATTAGTGGAGATAGCTGAGTTTAAAATTGATCAGAGTTGAAAGCCTGAGATGTCATGCCAACCTCTAGCCATGAGTACAGTGGTACCTCAAAATATGAATTTAATTAGTTCCGTGATGATCGTTGTATATCAGAAAAATCGTATATCAGATAAATTTTTCCTTTAGAAATTAATGGAAATAGAATTTATTTGTTCTTGTGATATGAATTTATTCCCCTAAAAAATTAACATGCTTTAAATACCAACCAAATATAGATTTAATACAGTAATCGCCCTTGTATCCGGATCACCATTATCCGGAATTTGCTACTATCCAGAGCTGCCCCCAAGCGTATTCAAACCTACTGTGCAAGCAATCCTTCAATCCCGCTAGGCGGCAGCATTTATTCCCATGCCCTCGTGGAGGTGGATCCAAGAAACTTTAACAACGTGAGAGCAACCTCCTGCGCGAAATGGCATCCATGAACGCTTGGAGGGACGGTAACAAGGTTGCTGGGAACATCATCTCTCGAGTTGGTGTTGCTGTCTTACATATAGTACATTTATATTCACAAAACAACCTTTTTATTACTCTTTTGCAAACCTTGCCCCCAAGAAAGGATTGTTTTGTAATGCATAAAGTGAAATGTTACATGAAATACCAAATATAAAGCAGAGATGAGATTGGTCGCAGACGTGGTGGGGACTCGCGGCGATTGGGCTGCTGCTCCTTCTTCTTCTTGTGGCCTTTTTAGCATACGTGATACTTTCAGCACGATATTTATGTTTCCACTCGTTTATTGCCTACTATAATGGATACCATGTCTCTGTGTTCATATACGATCATGCCATGAGGATCACCTTGACTTCGTGGCACCGAGTGATAGTGAATTACAGGTAGTCCTCGATTTATACGAATTTACTTTATACAAATTCAGAGTTATACGGTGTCCAAAAATAGGGGTTATTCATCACATTGTACAAATTCCTCAGAATTATACGGTCTCAAGAAAGTTAAAATTCGCGTGGCGATTTAGTTCAGAATTGCGCACCAAGCAGCCTCATTGTTTACCTACACGTGGTTGTGGCAACAACCTCTCTTGTGCCCAGGGTTTACCATGGCTCACAAGCGCCCTTCTGCATCTCCAGCTGGCGGTTTTCTTTGCTTGTGAGCTGGCAACAATCATCAGTAGTAAACATATGCTCTATGTCACTGTGTCACCAACGATGGATGGTGGGAGCGACAGTGATTTCACTGTCTGATTCCGCCACCTCTCCCGCGCGCCTTACTTCTATATCTCAGGTCTCTTGCTATGTTATGGGGAGACAACTTTTGAATGAGAGGGGTATCAAAACAGTTGACAGGAGAGAGAGAGAGAGAGAGAGAGAGAGAGAGAGAGAGAGAGAGAGAGAGAGAGAGAGAGAGAGAGAGAGAGAGAGAGACAGGACACAAAGGGCCCGTTTTCTATTGCTGTAACCAAGGCCGCTGAACCCTATCGGACGCAATGCTGCTGAACCCTATTGGACGCAAGGCCACATAAACCGATGATACCACCTCATTCAACCTCTGATATTTTGGTAACCGTGACATCTAGAGACTTCTGTTTTTTTGCATTGAAAAGAGGAAGAGTTGTTTAAGGGCAGAACACCATTTGTACTCACTCATTTATTGAATTTCTAAGTGTAATCAGTATGTGAACACAGGCTATTTTGTGTGTTTTTGCCAAACTTTTACTTCTTGAGTTCACAAAACTTAAGAAAAAATACACACTGCCGAGGAACACAAACACATACATGCAGAAAGGATGAACAACGATACGCAACGCGGGTTGAATGTTTGGGTGGACACGGGTAGCCGAGTGATTGCTGTGCCACCTACCGATGGCTATTCATATCTTAAAAATAGCGTCGTATTTCAAGGCGTAAATTATATGACATTTTTCATCTTATATAAAAAAAATTGGATGTTTGGGCATTCGTATCTCAAGGTATTACTGTATATTGGATTGGTGTCTGCCATGTATGTTTCAGGTAGTAATGCGGCGACTGCCTCCAACCATGACCGAGGAAGAGTTTATGGAGGCCATCAATCCAGTGCCTGAGTATGACTACTTCACTTTCTGCCCTGCTGACAACAGCCTGGGTCCCAATGCCTTTACTCGGGCTTATATCAACTTTAAGAATTCTTCAGAGATCTTCAATTTCAGAGACAAGTTTGATGGATATGTGTTTGTGGATCAGAAAGGTAAATCAATTATTTAGAGATGTCGTTAGGTTAGAAATCCTTAGTTTTGCCCCTATTTTGCTCTCATTTGGACTACTTAACACGTTAACTGCACATTGAGTCATCATTGTAGTGAGCATTTCTGGAAACATGAGTATATATACATTTTGTGTGTAAATTTGTCTTCTTGTTGCAGTGGTACCAAGTAATAAGTATGAGATTAATTAAGCAATAAAGTATAGGTATAAGATTGAAAAACAGGCTTCCAAGATGCATATAAATAAACCTTGGTGGTACTTGTTTCTAAAACATAGCATTACATTGCATTACAGTAATTGATTGTGTGGAAAATATCTCTCATAGTAAATAACATTAAAATGTTAAAATTATTGGTAAATAAAATTTTTGCTTTCGTAACAATGTAAAATCATGATTCCTGACTTTGAATATTATACTAATGTTTGATTCATTACCATGTATATCACTGAGCATATGAGGCATGTTTTTCATAAATGTAATTTTTTTTTTTTACTTTAAGGAGTAATAATTGTCAGTGTATCATTGATAGTACATCTTATAACTAATATTTCTTTGCTAATTTTATCATATGTGATTCTGTTGAAATTAGGCCAGGAATCTTATCACTCAGCCATACATGAACCTTCAGATTCCATATACAGTGGAACCCTGCTATTTGTGCACTAGGCGGGATGGCATCAATTAGGTTCCGTGGAGCAGGCGAGAGCACTGAGCTGCCAAACATGGTTAATGTGTTAAGTCATTAGTAAAAGCTGGTTAGAAATAGCTCCTTAAGTAGTAGTAATTCTATCCTGAATAGAAATGGAATTAAATAAGCTTCATACCTTTTTATAAAAAAAAGTTAAGTGAGAACCTTGGAATAAATGTTTTGTAATAACCTGAGAAGCATTCTCTTAAATGCTGTATTACTTTACAGGCAACGAGTTCCCAGCCATGGTAGAGTTTGCCCCATTCCAAAAGGTACCTAAGAGGATCGGCAGTAAGAAGAAGGATGCTCGCTGTGGCACTATTGACCAGGACCCAGACTACTTGGAATTCCTGGAGACTATTGCCAACCCAGAGACAGTCACTCTGCAGCCCTTGGAAGCTGTATTAGAAGAAATACAGGCACATGATAGAGAACTGAAGGGTCAGTCTTCATTACAGCCAAACAAGCATATCTTTTTGGTTTTACCTTTAATGTTTTAATTTACCCTGGCTGTTCAGTAAAATGCCACCTTTATGTGCTGAAGTGGCTTGCATATTCAAATGGTTAAAGAAGCTGAATTAGACAGGTTTACCTGTATTAGGAAGATATACTTATTGGTATCAGACCCTTTGTATTTTCTTGCCAAAAGCCTGGCAGCACCACACACACACACACACACACACACACACACACACACACACACACACACACACACACACACACACACACACACACACACACACCACGTAGTGTAGTGGTTAGCACGCTTGACTCACAATCGTGAGGGTCCAGGTTTGAGTCCCGGAGGTGGCGAGGCAAATGGGCAAGCCTCTTAATGTGTAGCCCCTGTTCACCTAGCAGTAAATAGGTATGGGATGTAACTCGAGGGGTTGTGGCCTTGCTTTCCCGGTGTGTGGAGTGTGTGTTGTGGTCTCAGTCCCACCCGAAGATCGGTCTATGAGCTCTGAGCTCGCTCTGTAATGGGGAAAACTGGCTGGGTCACCAGCAGGCAACCGTTGTGAATTACACACACACACACACACACACACACACACACACACACACACACACACACACACACACACACACACACACACACACACACACACACACACACACAGGCCCGGTAGCTCAGTGGTTAGAGCACTGGCTTCACAAGCCAGATGTCCGGGGTTCGATTCCCCGGCTGGGTGGAGATATTTGGGTGTGTCTCCTTTCACGTGTAGCCCCTGTTCACCTAGCAGTGAGTAGGTACGGGATGTAAATCGAGGAGTTGTGACCTTGTTGTCTCGGTGTGTGGTGTGTGCCTGGTCTCAGACCTATCCCAAGATCGGAAATAATGAGCTCTGAGCTCGTTCTGTAGGGTAACGTCTGGCTGTCTCGTCAGAGACTGCAGCAGATCAAACAGTGAATTACACACACACACACCAGTGGGAATCTATAAGATGGGAGATGGAGTAGAACTAGAAAAAGTAAAAAAAGGTAAAGGACTTGGGAGTGACGATGGAAGAAAACAATCAACCTGTAAGCTATATTGATAGAATTTTCAGAGAGATATATAATTTACTAAGGAATATTGGATTAGCATTTCACTACATGGACAAAGAAATGATAAAAAAAATTGATAAGTACTAAAATAAGACCCAGATTGGAATATGCAGGAGTTGTGTGGAACCCCCATAAAAAGAAACACATAAAGAAATTGGAGAGACTACAAAAAATGGTTACAAGAATGGTTTCAGAATTTAAAGGAATGACATATGAGGAGAGACTAAAAGCTATGGATTTACCAACCCTGGAACAGAGAAGAAAGAGAAGGGATCTGATACAAGTTTATAAATTGATTAACGGAATGGATGAAGTAGATAATGAGGAACTAATCCTGAGAGAAGAATATGACATTAGAAGCACAAGATCGCATAGTAAGAAACTCAGGAAGGGAAGATGTCTGAGAGATGTTAAAAAATTTAGTTTCCCGCAAAGATGTGTTGAGATTTGGAACAGTTTGAGTGAAGGCGGGTTTACACCTGGCAATTTTCGGGAGGCAATACTGCCGAAACATGCTGCCGACAACTCCGGCTGGATGCTCTCAGGGCAAGTACGTTCACACCACTGGGGAGATGTTGCCGGGAGCATCAGCTGGCAGGATGTAACCAAACCAACAAGATGGCTCTCCGCAAGAACTTTTTTGGTCCTGATTTTTCCTCCAGTGATGAAGAGGCAGTGATGGCTGTTCTTTTTTTACATGAATTGACGATGGCAGGAAAAAGGAAACGTCTGTCGATGCGCTCGTGGCTGAAAAGACGGGAAACGAAGAGTGTGTACTATACTCTTCTGGTTGAACTTTGCCTGGAAGACTCCGAGACCCTGCGACAATGGATACGCCTTCCAAAGGAACAGTATCAAGAGCTGCTACGGCTTGTGACTCCTCTTATCATGAAGGAGGATACACATCTCCTTCAGTGAATCAGCCACTCTCTGGAAAGCGTATTTTCAAAGATTATGCTTCTTGTAAACCTCGTCTTGTGGGTCCCACAAATGTTTCACCTCCCTCACTTGCTCCAGCAAGGCCACCTCAGCCTCCCGACTCCAAATGAAGTTGTCTGCATTCATCAGGGATGCTTCTCTGGGTGCTGACATGTTTGTTTATATTGCCGCTAGCAGCAATACAAAACCAACACGGTCGGCTAGCTGCGAGAAGCGCTCCCAGTCTCAGACCGAGACCCAAAATGCTATCAGCAACACGTTTCGGCAGTATTGCCTCCCAATAATTGCCAAGTGTAAACCCCCCTTGAGGAAGTGGTGTCAGCAACGAGTGTGCATAGTTTTAAAGAAAAATTGGATAAGTGTAGATATGGAGACGGGGCCACACGAGCATAAAGCCCAGGCCCTGTAAAACTACAACTAGGTAAATACACATGAGACACGGTCGAGGAAGGATGCGGTGCCATCGCTCTGAGCATCAGCTGATTCCCACTACCTGTTGTTTGTGTTTGCTGCAGAGGCCTGGGCGAGTAATGTAGAGTTATTTTCTTGAATACAGTGTTAGAGAAGCATGAGTAGGGAAGAGATTACATTTAAATGCAGGTATGAGACCAGGGAAAGAATGGGAGAAGAGGATGAATATGTTGATGAGGGTGAGAGGGCATTCAAAGGTTTTGATACGACAAATACTTCCCTATTTAAGAGAGTGTTGACTATTGAACGTAAATTGGATAAATGGATAAAGGAGAGTATGGGAATTAAAGAGAACGAAGAACAGGAAAAAGAGTTCCAGAAATTGAAAGAAAGGGTAAAAAGAGTGGAAGAAATCGAAGCTAGGCTAAGAGCAGAAAACAAGGAACTGAAAAAGGAAGTAGCAAAAAACAGATGGAAGAAGGACTCGGTAAAGCCGAGAAAGAAAAAGAGAAACTGAAAGATCTAGTAAACAAAGAAGAGGAAAGAGTACAGGACATGATTAAAAATAAGTACAGGCATGGAGAGTCCAAGATAAGAAAGACAAGGAAAATTTTCAGGAAGTGTTTCAAGAACAGTTAAAAGAAAGAGATGAGAATATGGCAAACAAAATGATAGGAGTCCTTAAGAAAAAAGAAAATCTAGTAAGGGAAATTGCAGAAAAAAAAGTGTAATTATTTTTGGCCTGAAAGAAAAAAATGTAAAATATAGACCAAGAAGGGAAAAAGAGGAAATGAAATCAGTCAAAGACCTACTAAAGAATCTAAATGATGAGGATAGACAGAACTTAGAAGAGGAGGTAGAAGAAATCCACAGAATGGGACCATATCAAGAAGGAACAGTGAGACCAATTAAGATACTACTAAAATCACAAGCAGCAACAGAAGAAATACTATATAGAACGACAAAACTCAGAGAAACAGAAGGTTGCAAGGATATATATATATATATATATATATATATATATATATATATATATATATATATATATATATATATATATATATATATATATAAAGAAAAATAGAAATGAGGAAGAAAGGAAGAGACACAATGAACTGGTGGCAGAAGCAAGGGAAAAAATAATGAAAGGTCAGAGGAGGAGAAGGCATTTTTTTTGGAGAATTCTAGGAGACAGGATAAGGAAATGGTATATAAAAGAGAAGGAAGAGAAAAAATGGAGCAAGTTTAACTAAAAATGATAAGAACAAGAGATTAAAATGATGTATACAAACATAGATGGGGTTTTATCAAGTAAATTAGAATTAAGAGATTACATAAAGAAAGAAGAACCAGATATTGTATGCCTGGTTGAAACAAAATTAAATGAGGCAATAAAATAGACATGGATAATAGGTATAATATATGGAGGAGAGACAGAGTGGGTAAAGGAGGAGGAGGAGTCATGATGATGTTAAGGAAGGAGATGGTGGTAAACCAAGTGGAGTGGGGAAGGAAAAGCAGAAGTACTGTATATTAAGATGCATATTAATAAAAAGAGTTAACAATCATTGGAACATATGTGCCACCAAAACAAATTCATGGACCAATCAAGAATATAAAGACATGATAGATGACACAATAAGGAGTCTAACAAGAATCATTAAAGAAAGGAGAAAAGTTATATTAGTAGGAGATTTCAACTGTAAGGAGGTGGACTGAGAAAATTATGAAAGTGGTATGGGGAAGAAGCCTGGGAGAAAGATTCCTGAACCTAATGATAGATAATATGATGGACCAAAGAGTAAAGGAAAACACAAGATTCAGAGGAAACGATGAGCCGGTGAGATTGGACCTAGTTTTTACAAGGGGTATACAAATGAATGATGATATAAGATATAAGTGCCCATTGGGAAAGAGTGACCATGTAATATTAGAAATGGATATAGAAGAGGGAAAGGAAGATAGAGACGAATCATACAAAGGAGACCGATTAAATTACAGAAAGGCTGATATTGAGAATCTCAAGAACTATTTTAAAACGTTAACTGGGAGGAGATGGAAAACTCAGAGAGGTGCAAGAGAAATATAACTTATTTTTGGAAATATACAAAACAGGAGTCAGGAATATGTCCCAAATATAGACCTAAAGAAGAAGGAAAGAAAGATTGGTTTAATGCAAGGTGTGCTAGGGCAAAGGAGAAAAGAGATGGAGCATGGAAAAGGTGGAGGAGAAATAGAAATCCAGAAAATAAGGAAAACTTCAAAGCAGCAAGAAATGAATATGTTAAGGTGAGAAGGAAGAAGAAAGGAACTATGAAAAGGACATTGTCGAAAAATGTAAGGAGCAACCAAAATTGTTCTACAGATTCATAAATGGAAAAATAAGGCAAAAAGAAACAATAGAAAGGTTAAAAGGAGAGAACGGATGGTGGAAGACCCAAAAGTATGGCAGAACTGTTAAATAGTAAATTTCAGGAGGTCTTTACTAAGGAATCCAAATTTGAAAGACCACAGGGTAATAGAGAGACTGTCTATATGAAAGAGATTAAAGTAACCAAGCTTGAAATAAAAGAGTTGATGAAGGAATTAGATGAAGAGAAGGCAATGGGACTGGATGAAGTCTCAGGCAGAATACTGAAAGAATGTAGGGAAGAACTAGCAAGTCCTATATACAACATCATAAAATGCTCAATAGAAAATGGAACAGTACCAGTAGAATGGAAAAGAGCTGAGGTGGTTCCCATATATAAGAGGAAGGAAGGAAGAACCTTTAAATTACAGACCGGTATCACTAACTAGTGTAATATGCAAGATGTGTGAAAGAGTAATAAAGAAACAATGGATCGAGTTTCTTGAAGACAACAAATTATTATCAAATAGCCAATTTGGTTTTAGAAAAGGTCGGTCATGTGTAACAAGTTTACTGAGTTTCTACTCTAGAATAGATTGAGTACAAGAGAGAGAGGATGGGTTGACTGTATTTATTTGGATTTAAAAAAGGCGTTTGATAAAGTGCCACATGAAAGATTACTGTGGAAGTTAGAGGAGAAGGGTGGCTTAAAAGGAAGCACATTGAGATGGATGGAAAATTATTTGAGGGGGAGAGAAATAAGGACGGTAGTTAAAGATATGAAGTCCAAGTGGAGAGCAGTAAAAAGAGGAGTGCCACAGGGTCAGTATTGGCGCCAATACTTTTTCTCATATATATATAAATGACATGCCAGAGGGAGTGAACAGCTACATAAATCTGTTTGGACGATGCAAAACTGTGCAGAGTTATAAAGCAAAAGAGGATTGTGAAATACTGCAGGAAGACCTAAATAAGATCTGGAAATGGAGTAAAAAAATGGGAGATGGAATTCAATGTGGACAAAAGCCATGTAATGGAAATGGGAAAGAGTGAAAGACGACCAGTGGGAATCTATAAGATGGGAGATGGAGAAGAACTAGAAGAAGTAAAAAAGGAAAAGGACTTGGGAGTGACGATGGAAGAAAACAATCAACTGGTAAGCCATATTGATAGAATTTTCAGAGAGACATATAATTTGCTAAGGAATATTGGATTAGCATTTCACTACATGGACAAAGAAATGATGAAGAAATTGATAAGTACTATAATAAGACCCAGATTGGAATATGCAGGAGTTGTGTGGACCCCCATAAAAAGAAACACATAAGGCAGTTGGAGAGACTACAAAAAATAGCTACAAGAATGGTTCCAGAATTTGAAGGGATAACATATGAGGAGAGACTAAAGGCTATGGGTCTACCAACCCTGGAACAGAGAAGGGAGAGAGGGGATCTGATACTAGTTTATAAATTGATTAATGGAATGGATCAAGTGGATAATGAGAAACTGATCTTGAGAGAAGAATATGACATTAGTAAAAAAACTGAGGAAAGGAAGATGTCTGAGAGATGTTAAAAAATATAGTTTCCCATAAAGATGTGTTGATACTTGGAACAGTTTGAGTAAGGAAGTGGTGTCAGCAAAGAGTGTGCATAACTTTAAAGAAAAATTAGATAAGTGTAGATATGGAGACGGGGCCACACGAGTGTAAAGCCCAGGCCCTGTAAAACTACAACTAGGTAAATACACTAGGTATACACACACACACACACACACACACAATCCCAGAAAGCTGAAGCAAATGGGCAAGTCTTAATGTGAGTGTTCACCTAGCAGTAAAATAGTAGGGATGTAACAGGGGTTGTGGCTCGCTTTGGTGTGTGGAGTGTGTGGTCTCAGTTCTACCTGCTGATCATAGAGTGAGCTCTTTCCGTAAAATGGCTGGATGAAGCAGAGATGTGGTGAAAACACACACACACACACACACACACACACACACACACACACACACACACACACACACACACACACACACACACACACACAACACACAAAAACAGAGGGAGGTTGATGAAGCTGAGGAAATTGGAAGATAATGTGTGGTGTTCATAGCAGTAAATAGGACAGGATGTAACTTGAGGGGTTGTGTTTCCTGTGTGTGTGTGTGATGTGGTCTCAGTACCTGAAGATGGATGAGCTCTGAGTCAGTAATGAAGACTGGCTGGGTGAAGCAGAGAGATGAATTACACACACTAAAAGCCACATGTCAAGACTACGAAAACTTCTTAAGGAGCTTACAGGTAAAAGTACAGGATTGAGGACAGGGTGGAAGATGGATTGAGTGAAAAGAAACTGAAGGAACTACAAAATGTATGGAAGCAAGAATAGGAAGAGGAAAAAGTTATATTTTTAGAGTTAGTAAGAAGGCATATTCAGAAAAACACAAAAGTCGTTGTAATACAAGTAATTAAAGAGAAAGAAGATCTTGTGCGAGATACAGTGGATAAGAGGAAAAGTTTTGTGATTTTTGGGATAAAGGAAAAAAATCCAAACAAGTTCATGAGAGAATGTGAAGAGAGAGAGGTGGCCAAAACTATTATCAAACAAGTTCAAGACAGCACACAAGAACTGGACCAAGAGGTGGAGGAACTGATCAGGTTAGGAAGATACAGTGAATGGGGTAGGAGACCAATGAAAGTGAGAATGAGATCCCAAGTGGCAATGGAGGAAATTATGGCTAGGAAAGGGAATCTGGCTGATGATGCTGAACACAAAGATATATGGATAAAAAGAGATATGAACCTAGAGGAGAGGGAAAAGGAGAAAGTGCTAAGAAATGAAGCTAAAGAAAAAACAAGAAAAGGACAGAGATTGAGAAAAAGAATTTCTACTTGAGGGTTCTAGATGTGAGATTAAAGAAGTGGTACCTATGGAAGAAAGAGTAGGTCATGGAGGAGGGGCTGTTATCCAGCATGTTGGAGGTTAGGGATTATTTGAAAGAAAAAGCCAGATGTAATGTGCATCATTGAAACAAAATTAAGAGAGGAGATCCATATTAACTTTAAAGAGGAAGGATGTAATAGCTGGAAGAGAGACAGGAAGGATAAAGGGGGAGGAGTGCTAATAATGGTTTGTGATAATATATGTGTTGAGGATGTGCATTATGGTGAGGACAAAGTGGAAGTAATGGGAGTAACAATCAAAACAGAGGAATTGAAGAGGAGAAAAATCATAGTTACATATGTTCCACCTAAGACAAATACATGGGGAACTGAAGAACATAAAGATATGCAAAGAGGTGATCAAGTGCCTAGATAACATGATAAGAAGAAATGGAAGAATACTTTTAGTTGGAGACTAACTGTAAAAAAGTAAACTGGAAAGAGATGGAAATAATGGATAATGCTAGACAGTGGAGCGAGGTGTTACACTTGACATAGTTAATACAGTGGATCAGTGGATAGAGGAGTCAACAAGGTACAGAGGGGTGAAGAAGAACCATTGTTGCTTGACCTAGTATTCACAAAGAAACCAAAGTCCCTTCCAATCATACAATACCTTAGTCCATTGGGAAGAAGTGATCATGTGACATTAGAGATGCAAATACAGGAGAAAGATGGGATAAGTTATAGAGATGACTACAAAGGAGAGAGATTAAATTATTCAAGAGCAGATTTAGAAAAATTAAGGATCTTTTATGCTGATATTGAGTGGAGAAACATTATGTATGGAAAGACAATACAAGGGAAATATGAAATATTCTAACAGAAATATAATGAAGGAGTAAAAAAATATGTACTTTTTTATAAAGTTAAGAAAAATATACATGCTTGGTACAATGCTAGATGCATCCAAGCTAAAAAGGCAAGATAAAGCTTGGAAGAAATTCATAAAACAGAAAAATGACAATAACAGATGGCAGTATAGGGATGTGAGAAATGAATATGTTAGAGTAAGGAGAGAGGAAGAAAGAAACTTTGAGAAAGATGTGGGGAATAAAAGCAAAGATGAACCCAAACTTTTCTTCAACTTTATAAATGGCAAAACAAAGAACAAGGAAACAGTAGAAAAAGTAATTAAAGAAGGGAAAACATACCGAACACAGAAGGAAATATGTGAAATAATGAATGAGAGCTTCAAAACGGTGTTCACTGCAGAAGATGATTTCACAGAACCTAATCGGTCATTGCATTGCCAAAGATCATAGGAAATTACAGTGCACAAGGAGGATATTGGAAGATTATTGGATAAGTTGGATGTCAGAAAAGCAATGGGGCCAGATGGTGTATCAGGCTGGGTGTTAAAAGAATGTAAAGAGCAACTACTGGATCCAATTTGGGAAATAATTACAAGTTCAATAAATGAAGGGAAAGTTCCACTAGAATGGAAGAGAGCCAACATAATACTGATATTTAAAGGAGGAAAGGCAACTGAACCACTAAACTACAGACCAGTGTCACTTACAAGTGTTTTGGGGAAGTTGTGTGAAATAATTATCAAAGAAAAATGGGTTAAATTTCTAGAAGAGGAGCAAGTCATATCGAACAGACAATTTGGGTTCAGGACAGGGCAGTCATGTGTATCAAACTTATTAAGCTTCTACTCGAGAATTATTGCAGGACTGGAAAACAGAGATGGATGGATAAAGTTCCTCGTGGAAGACTATATTGGAAACTAGAGAACATAGGAGGACTGCAAGGAACTTTGCTAGAATGGACTAGAGATTATTTGAAGGATAGAGAGATGAGAACTGTGGTCAGAGATACATACTCATCTTGGGGTAAAGTAACAAGCGGAGTGCCACAAGGGTTGGTGTCAGCCCCCGTTATGTTTCAGATTTATGTAAACAACATTCACATTTGGGTAAGCAGTTATATTAGTTTATTTGTTGATGATGCAAAGCTGCTAAGAGTTATCAAAACCATGGAGGACTGTCTGCTGTTACAGGAAGATATAAACAAAATCTATGAGTGGAGTAAGAAGTGGAAATTGGAGTTTAATGGCAAGAAATGTCACATAATGGAACTAGGAAAGAGCAAAAGAATACCGATATGGAACTATTTGATGGGAGAGGAACAAATAATGAAGACTAAAGAGGAAAAAAGATCTGGGAGTGATCATACAGGAAAATCTGAGCCCCAAAAAGCACATAAGAAAAATATTTGGATTATCATATAAAATGTTGATTAATATAAGAGTGGCATTTCAATATATGAGCAAAGATATGATGAAAAAAATCATCACAAGCATAATACGTCCATAGCTGGAATATGCAGCAGTGGTATGGTCTCCGAGATCTAAAAATGATATAAGAAGATTAGAAAGGATACAGAAGATTGCCAGAACTTAAGGACCTAACATGTGAAAAACAACTGAAGGAAATGGGACTACCAACCTTACAAGATAGAAGAGAATGAGGGAACCTAATAACAATGTACAAAATAGTCAATGGGATTGAAAAGAGAAAGATAAACAAAGAAGACCTGGTGCTGGTGACAGAAGAAGATAGAAGGACAAGAAGACATGTAAAGAAGATCAGGATGAGGCAGTGTGTGAAGAATATTGGAAAATACAGTTTTCCATGCAGAACAGTGAAGAAGTTGAATGCATTGAATAATGAAGTTGTTACAGCACATAATGTGCATAACTTTAAGGAAAAAGTAGATAAATGGAGACATGGAGACAGGACACTATGAACCCTGCTTAAACCCTGTACAATACAACTAGGTAAAAACTAGGTAAATACGCACACACACACACACACACACACACACACACACACACACACACACACACACACACACACACACACACACACACACACACACACACACACACACACACACACACACACACACACACACACACACACTTGTTTTTAGTGTTACCATTTCTTGTTCATCCCCTTCCTACCCCCACCCCCCAAAAAAAAAAGAAAAAAAAAATTATCTAAGTAAATAAACATTTGAGTACAGTGACTTTAAATGGTATTTAAATGGAGGCTATAGCACATTTGGCTATGAATCATTGTAAAATAAAAGCTTACCACTTTTTTTTTCACAAATAGTCATATTTTTTTCTGTCTCCCAAATTGGATGCTTCCCTTAAGTGAATCAGACAGGCATATAGATGTGGATCATGATAGATACTTGAGAGACTTGGAAAAGTGGTCTTATGACATTGATGAATCTCATCACATTTATTTGCTATGCAGGGAATAACTTAATCTAATTTGTTGCAGCCAACAATGGATATTTGAAAGTGAAGACACCCTTACTGGAATACATTGAGCAGAGGAAAGCAGAAAAACTGAGAAGTAAAGAGGAAAAGAGGGAAGAGAGAAGGAGGAAAGAATTTGAGAGAAAAAAAGCAAAAGAAGATGAGAAGAGGAAGAAAAAGGAAGTGAAGGAACAGAAGGAGATGAAGAAAAAAGATGAGCAAAAAGAAGATGCCTCTGGGGTCAAGGTAAAAAAAGAGCAATAATAAAGAAGAGATAATTATTTCCTTATTGTTTCCACATTTGCAAATTGAATAACCTTGTTGTCTACAGCTACAAGTACTGCAGCCAGAACGTGGCAAGGATGACAGCCAGGGGGATGTCCGACCAACCAGGAAGGAGAGAGACAGGGAGCGATATGAGAGAGAGAGGCAGCGGAGAATGGAAGAAGACCAGCAGAGAAGAGAGAGGGAAAAGGAAAAAGTGAAGTTTAACCGCAGAGATAAGGAAAAGGAACGAGAAGAGAGGTGAGCTATGATGGTTGCTTTTCCTTCATGCTGCCTTTTTTTCTATCATGTTTAACTTCAGGTCTTTGCCTTTGTAGCTTCCTTTCTAGTTCTGTACTTATGACTTTATCTCAGGATTTCTTTGGTCTCTCTCTCTCTCTCTCTCTCTCTCTCTCTCTCTCTCTCTCTCTCTCTCTCTCTCTCTCTCTCTCTCTCTCTCTCTTTTTTTTTTTTTTTTTATATAGCCTGTAGGTATACTGGAAGAGTATGTATGGGAAGTGCTGTTCAGTTTCCACCTATTAGTGGTGCAGGCAATTTTATTTATAGTGGTACCCATATTAGGGGCCATATCACCACCCAAGTGCATCTTTGGTGTAACCATCTAGAACCTGGGTATCATGGTGACATGTAGGTAACTTTAAGCCACTTGACAATTGGTAAAGTTTCAAGCCGGTACATGTTGGGATTTGAACCTAAGTGTGGACATCTGCTCGATCCCACGCTTACCACTATGCCACCATCATTTTCTCTCCACCTTACTTTGCCATTATTGTTTTTCCCCTCTACATGCATGAGATGCTACAAAACTCACTCAAAAATCTTGCTCTTCACCTCACTTCCTTTTGAGAATGATGGGGCAACTGTAATGTTAGTGACTAGGTTTCCATACCTTCAATGCTCATTTCCAGTAGTCACAACTCTTGTCCTTAATTAAACTTGGCACTGAAGCTTCTCTACCATAATGATTCATCTTAACTTTGTCTTTTCTTGATCAGTAGTACATTTCCTTATGCCTGCCATAACTACTCTTGTCTTTTCTTGATCAGTAGTACATTTCCTTATGCCTGCCATAACTACTCTGTTACTAATTGCTGAAGTGGGTAGGTGATTGATTTCCTGATTGAGCAATGTAACATTCTTTTTGCAGTCACAGGATATTATATATTAAAACTATGTTATTTATGTCTTAGCACTAATTAATTCTTGGTTTTCAGAATCAGGCGGCAGGAGGAAAAGTTCCGATTAAGGGATGAAGAGAGGCTGAGGCAGAAGGAGGAAGGAAAGGAAGACCGAAATAGACACAAGGATGAAGGGCGAGATGATAGACTGAGGCACAGAGATGAAGGGAGGGAGGATAGAGTCAGATACAGAGATGAAGGAAGAGATGATAGAATACGTCATAGAGATGATGGAAGAGATGATAGGACACGACACAGAGAGGAAGGAAGAGAAGATCGAACAAGACACAGAGATGAAGGCAGGCATAGAGAAGTGAGAGAGGATCGAACAAGACACAGGGAGGAAGACTGGGAGGAGCAGAGTAAATATAAGGAAGAGGGAAGAGAGGAAAATGTGAGACATAGAGATGAAATGAGGGAGGAAGGAGGTCAAGAGGGTCATCGTGTACATAAACCTGAAGGAGTCAAGTCTAAGCGGTACAGTGAAGGAAGGAAGAAAGAAGAGAAGGACAGAAGGATCAAGGAAGACAGAGGCAAGAGATATGAGGATGGGCATAAAATAAAAAGTACAGATGATAATGGAACATCAGTAGAGGCAGATGATCAGCAAAGAGGCGAGTCAAACAGCAAGGATGGAGATGCAGGGGTAGGGATATCTGCAGAAAAAACAGTCACACAGAAGAAGAGAGAGAAAGACCCAAGAGTTGAGAGGAGAATCAGGAACAAGGTATAGAATGGCTCATCAACTTTTTTGGTTTAGTTCAAATCATAACCAACTTGATGTCTTTAGAGATCTAAAGTGGTTTTATATTGTGTCAGTGTTTTTATCTCTCTCTATATAACTCCTGCCAAAAAAGTTATAATTTTCACACATTCCAACACTATTCCTCTCATTCAGTATATGGAGATCATTCTATTGTACATCTATTGTCTACTGTATATACTTGGACATCATTTTCTGGTCTCTCTTTGTTATTGAAATTCATTCACTCACTATTTTACAACATTGTAGTATAGGATATAGTGATAAATTTTTGTTGTCCCCCAGGACCGACCAGCCATGGCTCTCTACCGGCCAGGGCAGTCTCGCCTCAGTAGCCGAATGAGGAATGAACGAGAAGAGGGGGTGGATACCTCCTCATCTAGCCCCAGCCCTGTCATGCTGGATACAAAGAAGCCAGCACCACCCAAGAAAAAGGGAGCATCCACCCAGAAGAATGAAACTGGAGGTGACCACTGCAGTGACAGTCTGTCTACTGCTGACAATCAGAAAGATGACAATAGTGTTGCTCAGAGGGACAGTGGTGGGGAGGATAACAACAAGGATGAATGAACTAAACTAAAAAAAAATATGTCTGTACAGTGTACACTGAACCATTAGTACCACAGATTCTAAGCAGAGATATGAAAAGAGCCATTGAAAAGCAAGAAGCACCACATATATGTATTATCATGATCATGGATGTGTCATATAGGAAATATAAGGGTAATGAGGATGGTGTTTTATCTGAAATAATGAGAATAGTGATTTTACAAAGTAGTTTCCATTACTCCTAGAAATTCAGGAGTCCTCTAACATCAAAAAAGAACTAGCTCACAAGTGCAAAAGAAGTCACATTTTGTAATCGTCAACTTATGCTGTATTTAAATAACTTATATCAATAGCTTGTGCAAATGACAGTGAAAGAAATTTAGATTCATATGTTTTTATGCAATCTGCTTATTTCAATAAAACAGGTAAGATTAGATAAGATACAACATATGAAAAGCATGGAAGCTTTTTGTGATTTTGTGATTGATTTTGTGATGTATATCTTTATAACATATGCTATGAATTTTGACATGTATATTATTACAAACAGAATCACTTCTTTTCATTATTCCATTTCCTATGCTTTATGGACTAGTGCTTTAAAGAAAAAATATTTCTCATCCCTAAGATTCTGTGTTCCTGATTGAAACTAACATATCTCTTAAGTTAAACATTTATCTAATGTTGTTCCCACCCATTTTTATTATTACTTCCTATGCATGTTCTCTCTCTTTTTGTTATTATTATTTATTTTTATCTATTTCTTTATTCTTATTTACATTCTATACCATAGGTTTACATACCAAATTTTAATGAAGAAGCATTTAGAGTAATAATTTTCATGATACCAAAATTACTTTTGAATACTGTATCCACAAGAAAAAAAAAGTATGCATTTTGTGTAAGAACATGAGGGAGTTCAGAGGCAGGCCACCACCCTTGGAGCAGTCCCTTACATAAACCACAGATTCTGCAAATTATTGCAGTTCTACCATTCCCAGCTGCAATGCTAATGAGGAATTGTTAATCAGTAAACATATCCTGGATGTGTTCCTGAATCAACAGATAACTTTGTTTCCTTTGTGCCAGAAATTGTCTGAAAATATAATTCAGTTGAAGTCTGGGATATTTTTTGGGCTAGTCATGCCCTTCTAATAATGTCTGTTTACAGATAGTATCTTTTAATCTGTCAAGATTTTTGATAAATACATCTATCTTACAAAAAAGGTTTCATTACTTAAGGCACTGTCTGCATTACTTTATCTTAATACCAACTACCTAGAAATCAAGATAATAGTATCCAACAGTTTTCAAAAAATCTTTACAAAATTTTGGTGGAGAGATGTTGCCCAAGAGATAATGGTGAAAGTCAATAATACTGACTTGAATTTCTCTTCTTACTGTTTTTTTTTTTTTTTTTTTGTGCATACTTGAGTAGGCACTATCACAATCCACAATTCTTGAGAGGATGGCATACATGAGTGTATCCACGTGCCTGCTGTATAAGATCTCATGCCAAACCAATGGGTAAGGTTCAAGAGTCCATGATGTTTTCATCCCCAGTTCATAAAACAGTTTTCATATACTGTGTATCCTTATACGGTTAAACAAGACAAGAAGGAAGTTGTGTAAGTTTTGCTATCTTTTTACCAACCATAGCAATAACAAAGTTTAGTGATAGGGTGCATGTGGATGATGTAATCTTTGTCAACACAAGTCATTTTATGACAAGAAAAGAAACTTTTGTAGTCTCTGTCTGCCACATGAACCAATCTCTCTAATTCTTGTTAGTAATGAATGTACTGGTGGACATACTGTATTAATTGTAGTAATTTGAATCATTCTTATTTCTGTGAGACTTGGACTGTAGAGACTGAAACTGATGTAGATTGCTGCAAATATTAATGTGAGCTATAAAGCTGCAACAATGTGTTGTGAGGAATAGTGAGGGAAGAACTACATACAGGCCCACGTGGGGGAGAAGGCAACGCGAAATTGTAAAGCAAAAGATAGTAACAGGGTAATTGGGATGAATGGCAGTGAAAATACTGGAAAGATTATGGTAAAACGTATCATTGTTAATTCTTGTGCTGGTTAGTTAGTCATGTATCTAACTAGCAAATATGAAAATAATGGGAAACTGGTTGAGAACGCATTATTGGTAATCCTTATGGTAATTACAGTTTGCCAAATGTCTGACAATTAAATATATTTCAGAGATTAGTCTTGTCATGATAAAATAAAGTCATTTCCCTTCTTTTGACCTCTTCCGCTTTCTGTTGCATCCCAACTTCTTCATTTCAGTGTTTCGCTCTGGTCTTTTTTACTGCCTCCTGAAGGAGAGAAGAGCACACTATATTGAGAATAAAACTTCACCTAGGTCAGATTATTTTTCACATCTGTACTTGTTGCCCTCAAAATTTAGTTTTCTATAAAAGCAGATATACATTTATAGCAGTAACTATTTTATTTCTAATTTCTCTTTCCAATGTCTGAAATACAAAATCTTGATTAATTATTCAATCCAGGAGATATACTACCATAAAAAAAAAAAAAATGTCACTGGCGCATCATTGTGGTAGGCGGTACTGGTGTCCTGTAGCTAGGGACAGCATTTTCAAACATTTCGCCGCTTTATATCTATTCAAGCATGCATCAAGTTTTCAAGTGTGCTCCCATAATTCTGGTGATATTAAACAAGAAAAGGAAGAAAACAATATATACGAGGTCCCATCTCATCATATTCGTGACCTAAAAAAAGACATCGTGTGGACGCAAAACGTGATGAAAATGCGGATGCCGTACAATCTGCACACAGGCTACTTCTTTCATAGGTGCATTGACTGGGTGTTCGTGTCCATGTTGGTCCTTTAATTGACACCGTGCAGAATTAACCCCAAAGTATAATTAATAACCCTCAGCGACGAGAGTGTAATTAGAATGTACCCAAGGGCCCAACAGCAAATTTGACGCCTCCGACCTCCAGTCCAGAAGACCAGCGGTCGCCCCAGGACTTAATGTTAGGGTCCCTTACTTCTTCCCAAGGGGCGACACGAAACACCGACGGGCCACAGAGCACCCGATCAGACCTTGCCACGTCCCCTCGCCCTCTCCGTCCCGCCATGAAGAGCAGGACTGTTCATGGCTGGCGGTGTCGTGAGTGGTGGCGGTGGTGGTGATCGTTATAGTATTGACCATGTGAGGTTGGTTGTTGGGATTTGTGGGTAATGAAGGATGGTAGTTTTAGTAGTAGAGAGAGAGAGAGAGAGAGAGAGAGAGAGAGAGAGAGAGAGAGAGAGAGAGAGAGAGAGAGAGAGAGAGAGAGAGAGAGAGAGAGAGAGAGAGAAACCTTTCATACTGATATGGCAAAGACGACCACCCATTCCGACTCACACGCAACACAACGCAGGCCAATTTTTTTTTTTTTTTTTTACATCTGTGCGGCAACGTTACAGGGCAAAGAAAAAAAAATGCAACGATGTCCTCAGAGCGCCCTTCTCTCCCTTCCACTCTCCCACCTCCTTCCTGTCGCCTGTTAGTCCCGCCTCGGTTATAATCTAATTAGCAAGGATCGCCTAAGTGGTCTCAGGGGACTGGTCATGTTGATAATTACAAGGTAGGTCAGAGGCTGCTGCTGTCACCTCGTTACGGACGCTCCTCTCCTCTCTACCTCTTGCCGTAACCCGAGAAGTCAAAGAGGCACATCGATGTGTGTGTGTGGGGGCTAGTATGTGTTTTAGGCTTTTTGTTGTGTACATTCAAATTTAGCATTTCCTTGGCTTTTCCTTTATGATTCTTTTTTTTTATTTATTCATCTATATCTATTGGTTAATTTGATTTATCTAATTTTTCTTCTTTGCGTGAAGACAAAAATTTCAGTACAAGACGAAGCGAAAGATCTTAAGCAAATTGTGCATAAGAGGAAAGTAAAAATGCCAATCCATGAAATTGCAATTTATCATTGACACAAGGCAAAAAAGCATAATCTGGACAACAGGTCTAGAATTAGAATTATAATTAACATTTTCTTGTCTTACCCTAAGAAAAAACGGCGACTTTTAGAAGGCAAATGTTCCTTGATTAGGTAATCATTAAAAGACATGAAATCATCCTGATATGAACAATTATAAGGAAGGAAGGTGAGGAAGGAGATAATTATAAGATGTTCAAGGGTGGTTATGAAAATAATTACAAACTTATTCTTTCAATATCCGCCAGGAAAGAAACTGAAAAATCATTGTTTTGATAGGCCAATAACCTTCCTAAGAAACACTTCTTTATCTATATTTTTTCAGCTCTTTTTCCAGCCGGTCTTATCTCGGCGCCGCCTATCAAGCCTGCATCAGAGGGAACCATCGGTGACGTATCCCCGCTGATGACACGCCAGCACTCACACACTCGGTATCTCTCATCAGCTGAGGCCTGCCAAGAGCCGCTAAGTGTTGGGTGTTCCTCGCACGGTGGCAAAATCACTGTGATCAACATCTTTCTTCAAATCTTTTATGGGTTTTCTTGGTTTTCCTTATAGGTTTAGAGGCGGACATAGACTTCTACGTGGCCTGTCTTACTCCGCTGGTTAAAAGCAAGTGGTGGCTGCGCCCTCTGATTAACGCCCTTGTCGGGGACACCGTCAGGTGGTGAGGGTGTATCCAGGCGAGGAAATCCCACGCGTCTCGCCGCACCCCACAGCCCGGGACGTGGCAGGAAACACTCATCACACACGGCTGTCGCTGAGGGGGCATCACTTCTTGTTGGTTATATTTTTGGTTGATATCGATTGGGCGGAAATTTTCACTCATTTGACTTTATGACTTTTATTATTATCCCTTTCCAAGTGTGTGTGTGTGTGTGTGTGTGTGTGTGTGTGTGTGTGTGTGTGTGTGTGTGTGTGTGTGTGTGTGTGTGTGTGTGTGTTTTCTATGTTCTACTTAACATGAATTTCCTTAATGTTAATTAGTGTACAACAAGTAGTGTGGTGGAGAATATTGCCTTTCATGCTACTGGTCTATCGCTCCCACCACTACCACCATCACCACAACCACATTTTCTCGATTTTCACCATGCTTTTACTTCCTCCCACTTTCCCTAGTCGCTTTCATCCTCGCCCTCCTCCGTGGTGTCCACCGTGATCATCCTCGTATGGTATAAACATTAAAAATCATTATAATAAAGTAACTTACTCCAGTAGATAAACTCGTAAGCAGATCATCATTTATCAGCTGCTCCCGTGTTCCTGTGTTCTCCCTCCGTCCCTCACCATACCGCGGCGGCCAGCGTGCTCCCTTACTTGGCAGCATGTGTTGGTTCACCACACCTCACCAGCTAACAGGCTACGTGTTGCCCTGGGCAGCGATGAAGTTGATAAGACTCTGCTTATTACATATTATTACCCAGCAATTAAAGGGCCATCAATCCAGCTGTTAAGGAGCCACAGCAAACACAGCAGAGCCTGACACCCTTCCAGCCTCCTCTCCTCCCCCTCTTTCCTCTTATTGTGCTTCCCATCCCTCGCGGCTCTCACGACACGCCAGGCTCAAATGGCTGGTTTATAGTTGGTCCTTTTGTCTCTACTCGGTGGGAGGAGTCGCTTTGCTTCAAGGTCACAGGGAGCCAGCCAGGCCTATCTTAAGTATAGAGCTCCGGCTTAGTACAGAACTGCCTGATGTGATGGAAGTTTGTTCCAACTTATAACGTGATGTCGTATGTCATATAAATGAAGCGACACGAGTTATAATAAGCACACATGCATGCACACACACACACACACACACACACACACACACACACACACACACACACACACATATATATATATATATATATATATATATATATATATATATATATATATATATATATATATATATATATATATATATATATATATATATATATATATATATATATATATATATATATATATATATATATATATATATATATATATATATATATATATATATATATATATATATATATATATATATATATATATATATATATATATATATATATATATATATATATATATACATATATTTAAAGATAACCACGCGGGTTTTTACGAAAAATCGACTTGACATATCATGAAATTATGAGTTGTTGTAGCATTTAATGGCGGAAGGGAATTACCGTGACTTCAGCAGGTCCGTCATAAGCACCAGACTTCCTCGTTCCGGCGTGGTGTGTGGCCACGGTGGTGACGTGAGCGTGGAGCGGCTCTCGTGTGTACAATGAAATGGGATGCTTACATGGGAACCCAAGAATATGATTTTTAATGAGACCTCTAGATGTACGCCGCCACCCCTCCTCCCTCCTACACTGCCTCTTCTGTTGTCTGGCAGTCAATGCAAATTTTACAGTCTGCCCATTGTCCTCTATGCTTTAATGGTGCCGCAAAATGCATGTAAAAAGACGTATGTTTCCTGTTATTACTGCAACATTAAATTACAGTGGAGGCATGGTGGTCCGTCTCACTGAAACACAAGGGCGGATGTGTTAATGTCTGAAGAGCCCTTCGGCAGCCCCTCCTCCAGAAGTCTTACTGTGCCTGCCACTTCCCCAACGAGCTGTCTTGGTCAATACAAAGCAAAGGCTGTCTTCCTCCCTGTGTTGCTTAGCCATGGGCCATGAGTGACCAACGAGAGTTAAAAGTCTTGAGATTTAGACGTATGGCCCAATATTCTTCCTTTTATCACTCACTAATCACGCTTGTCACTTTATCACCTGTTCTTTCTTCGTCTTCATTCTTCCTCCATTTCTGAATAAACAAAAAAAAAAAGTAATTTCCAGATGATTTTATTGGCTAAACGTACTTGCCGAAAACCACAAAGAGGCTGTGAACACTGGAAGGGAACATGAGGAGCGAGCAGGTTGGGTAAATCCTCCCTACGTCGTGGTAAATTATAGACAGACCCTTTAGCCGAGGCGTTACTTGCCGAGTTGGCCGCTTTACTACCGCCATAAAAGAGGTCTTGAGAAATCTGTCATGATCCAAGTGCACGGGAAGACCTGCCAAGATGATGAAACTACTGAGGTAGTCGTTAGGGAAAGTTGAACGAAAACACGCGATTAGACTTATCAACGTGTGGCTAAAACCTGATGCCTAAGAACAAATAATTAATACCATTCACTCGCTCAGCAAGTAAAATCTTCTATAATCCTAGACTGTCTCTTGGGTCATTTATAAAGAGAGAGGCGGAGTATATGATTATTTCCTAATGTGTAGTGTATTTTCTTTCATCATGATCTTGAAATTTGTTTGGGTGCTTCTTATGAACATTCGGGACCATGAGGGGGAGGAGAAGGTGGAGGAGGAGGAGAAGTTGAGAGGACTGCTGATTCTATTAAGGGTCGAGGAGGATGATGAATGAAGGAATCAGACAGAGGGAGCAGCTGGGAGTGAAACGAGCGAGACCGTGAATGTTAAGCTGAAAAGAACCGCCTCGTGTGTGTCACTGGCGTGAAGTGAAGAGGTGAAGGTAACGGAAGGTAACAGCGGACGTGTGAGTGGGGCCCCATTTATGTCTTATGAGTAACGGAAGGAAGGGAGAAAGAAATAAAATTGTGATAAAACATGACCATGAAAGCCGCTACGAGAATTACTTCCCACACTCACTTGTACATTTGGCGGTGCTACCTTGCAGTATTTCATTGAAAGTTTGACGAAAAAAATAATGCACTGAAATTGCTAAAGGAACAGCCCTGAGTGTACTGATATTATCACATTCTGGAATGACTCGTATATCTATTATTCAGGGTAAAGAGATAGACCATGGAATCACTAAGGAGACTACACACTTGAATCTCTAAAGAAAGAGAAGTAAAAGATTTGCATTCTGAAATTACAAACTGGCCTCTGAAATCATAACGTTAAAGGGATGGGGAGGGATTGAGAGCAATCGACACATGAAGGGAGGAAAACACGAAATAATTTAACGCGAATGCAGAAAAAAAATTTGAGTAGACACCGATGAAAGTGAATGAATAATGAGACGTGTGAGGTCAGCGCGTGAAGGTGTGAGTGAAGGCACGGGATCGCGGCTGTCAGCAAGCCTCCCCGCCCAGTGATGGCCAGTCAAGTGTAAAGATCTCCATCAGAGAATCATTAGTTCGGACCGCGCAGCACCTCCACTCTTGCACACTTGCTTTAGGAGACAGTAATGGTAGGAAAGCCGCCAATACCGATGTCATGCATCAAAATATAAAAATAATAATTGGGATTTCATCGTCACTCTGGTGGGGCCTCCGCGGATGCCTTGGTAAGTAACAAATATGTTGTCTTGGTAGAGGATACTCAGGGAGAGTTATTTGGCCCCATTATGTAAAATTAGAGTCCGGGTCATAACTCCCGAGAAACACGCTGGCTGGGAGGAGATACGAAGGTTGTAAACCTGCCGGGCCGGCCTTTATAATGGACCAAGTCTGATGGGTAAAATGATTACGATGTGTTTGATAAATGGTTTCTGCCCCGCCGCTAAGCAGCCAAAACGGACAGTGGTAAAGTAAGCAGGAAATGAGGCAGAATTATTCAACCATGATTGAATTTTAGATATATAGCGGACGACTTGAGGGAGGGGAGGCCGCGGTGTCCCTATGGTAGTGAGCCGGGGACACCAGGCTGGCTGTCTCTCTCTGCTAAACACCACTAGCCGCTCAATAGCCGGGAACTTCCTTGCAGTCTTATACACGTGCATGTATACAAATTCACGTGTGCATCATATTGAATTGTAAGAATGAGGACGTTGAGGACGTTACAGGCAGCGCATAAACAAGACTGAGGTGCAGACTAACTATGGAGGATTCACTTCTTTTTGAGACAAATTACTGTTATATCTATCATGCAGACTATCGCAGAAAGCTAATCACGGAAGTCACCCCCAGAGATCATATGCCGGAAAACATTAGTGGGTAGCAGCAAGGCCGGTTGGATGTCTGGCTGGCTGCCTGTTAGCCATGCCCATGCAGGATTTGAGCCCTGACCAAGCTATGCCACAGAGTTCCAGAGTTCCTATTATCAGCTGTATCATCACACCATCTGCTTAAGGAGCCGCAGATATGATAAAACCGAGGAAAAGTTCATTAATCTATCACGTATGTTATCTGAAATTCACAACAGCATCGGCAAATCTACACCTTCTTCATTGATTCTAAGGTATTATTGCACTGTTCACCCTTCAAACAAATCTTGGCATACTTTTCATGAGCAGCACTGTACTTCTTTTATTTATACATTTATTTTCATACTTAAGGTTCTTCTCTGATGGCCGAGTTTCGTGTGTACATTGAAACGTAAATCAAAATATAAATAGATATGATTCGTGCACCAATGTTGTTGCAGTGTAGTTTCACACAGCATCCCATGACACAATAATGGCAGGTTCATCCCACAACTTGTTACCCCACTAACGAGCTTGTACTGTCCGCCTTTCTATAGTGATCAAATAGAGTGGTGTCATCTACATATATGATAACATGATTTGACATTTTTATAAATCCTTTTTACGATTTCATTAACTGAACAACTAGCAAGTAAAACATTTAACACAAATTCCTATATCACTTTAACATTTATCCCTCTCAGCATTCATTCTCGCATTCAGTTATAGGTTTGTTTTCTTAAGCATAGTAGGTTCTCATAAGGAGTATTTTCTGAGGTTATACAGACGATTTGTAGGAGTTTTCTTTCACTGATGATACAAGATCCTTCCTAATTTATTAGAAGAATAATGAAAATATCCCTGGAAATCCGAATACCATTATTTCTTGAGTTATTTTTTCCTCTCGGATGATGCAAAATCCTTCCTAAAATATCACTAGAATCACAGAAACACACTTAGAAAAATCCAATGAGTTCCTCTCAAGTCCGTTAAAAGCTGTCAAAATTAGATGCGGAAACGTTTGACAATACCAACCATCTTCCCCCGTGATCCTGCCCCGTCACACAACACCAATGCACTCTATCTATTCACTACTGCAAGCTATCACAATTGTCTCATCTCCCTTGTGCTGCGTCACCTAAACACTCAGCGCATCAGGTGGTCACTTCTCTGTTGTTTCGTCTACATGAGGAATGCAAAGGAGGCAAAAAGTTATCCTGAGGAAGTAAAATGATAAAACGACGCTTGTGATTACAGTGGTTGTCTTGATAAGCTTGATAAGCACGAGGGAGGCAGATCAAAGCAGTAACATACAAAGAGCATTGAATCTATTATGAGAAGTACGAAAGGAGGGACAGGGTTGGAATAAAATGAAAGGGAAATGAGATAATGAGATAGGAATATAGGATTGAAGGGAAGGAAAGAAGAAGGGACGATAATTAAAAGGAGAGAAAGAAATGGGAAGGAAAGGACAGGAAGGAGAGAAAGAAATAAAAATATAAGAACATCGGGAAAAATAGCAATATATAAGAAGACACATGCACGGAAAGGAATGAAATGGGAGAAACAGAAAAGGGTAAAGGGAGGCATGGTGGTTTCTTGCAGCATCCCTCATTCTCTGAAGTTCTGAAAAGGATGAAAATGAAAGGAAATGGGGAAAAGGAAAAAAGTAAAACATCGGAAAGGGAAGAGAGGGAAGAATGTACAGTACGTGGCGGTTTATATCGTAAATTCAATCTATTTTACGCTTATGCTCAAAGGCTTATTTTACCTTGTATCTAACTGGTAAAGCCTCACAGCAACACACAGGCGCGCTTCTAGCCATACACAAGAAGTAACTGACACAATATTGTGGAAAATCAGTAAATAAAATAAAACAAAAGTAGATAAAGATTAAAGAAACTATCAAATGACTAAACAAATGAAATAGCTAAATAAATCGTTAGCGTATGAAAATAAATTATGAAATGAATGAATAAAACGAATCCATCTAATTATAATGTCACTGTGTCGGGGCATCATGAGTTTACGATCTGTTTTCTGAAACTCTGATCCTTTTAATGTGGAGAGAAAATGATTGAAAAAATTTACATGTTATTTTTTTTTTTCCTACTGATCCAGTAGATTTCTTGTTTAACTATTACAAAAGTGACCAAAGAAGATGCCCTTAAAAAAAAAAAAAAAAAAAAAAAAAAAAAACCGTGAGCCTGTCAGAAGTATTCCAAATAAGACGCCAAGATGTTCGAGATACGGACTTGTGAGCAAACACTTGAATCTTTCCCTCTCGTTTGAGCTTCAAGTGTCAATTCATTTCACTCGCAAGGAAACACTAAATCATTCTACTTATAGTATCGCGTCTCAATTGTAACCACTCGAACATCAACAAAACGCTGATGCCAATATTTTCTTTTACCATGGTTCCCTCATAGTTTATTGTCCAAGGTTTCTGTTGCTCTACAAATAATGCACGTTGATCCCTGTCACCTCCGCGGTCTGAAGGGTAAAGGGTAACCCGCCCACTATAGGAATACTCAAGAATACTCGTCCTTATAGAGCAGCGACACTCGGCTCTTCTTCCCCGGCAAGGCGGCGCGAAACTTGAGCCCTGGCCGTAATGCATTAAGTAAGTAATTGCGGGTCTTGTGGTGACTGACGGTCCGGCAATTTATGTTCCTTATCGCAAATGATATCAACAACTTGTTTTCATTAAATTAATTACGCCTCCCCAAGATCGTTAGGAATCCTTTATCGCAAATGTTGTAAATCTGTTGTAATTTCTGGGAGAAGGTACCTACTTACTTGCCCTCATACATCGCCTGGCATTTGTACCTACACAGCTGCTCCCTGCCTGTTGGATGTGCACAGAGGAGCTGCTGACAAGGCAAGACGAAGAGCGAAAACGAAGGAAAAGAGTCGAGTTAAAAGACGATAATGTTCCGAATATATTTTCAGTCTTTGTTGTGCTTTATAATGGTTGTCTGTCTACGTTATATTAATTAAATCAAAATTATCTGTGATTTTTGCAGGAAACGAGGGACGAAGAAATATTTGAGTTAAAAGACGATAATGTTTTGAATTAATTTTCTGCCTTTAATCGTTGTACATAATGGTTGTCTGTCCACCTTACATTGAAGAAGAGGTGTCTGTGCTCTCAACTGGGAAGGGAAAACGAAAGTAACGTTCATCATTGATTTCCAAATTAGTGTTTTTTCAATGACTTAAAACAAGTAAGTAGGAAATATTTTTTGTTATACTATTTCATATTGCTACTTTGGTTTGGTGGTGGTGGTGGTGGTGGTGGTGGTGGTGGTGCTAATGTCTGATGGTAATATTAATGGTGATGGTGGTAGTATAATAACGTCAGTGATGATAGTTTTGCTGGGGTATAAATGAAGTTCATGGTGATGGTTTTGGCGCTCTATGTTATATTGATGGTAGTGTTGATGGTGGTGGTGATGTGACATATGTATATAGTCGTTTAATCGCATCCTGCTAGTAAAGAACACCCGGTGACACCAACACATAGATAAACACATACGCAAGACTGCCAAGTGATTCCTGCCTTCTGTTTCTCTTATCGCACCTACGCACTGCAGCCTCTTGAACTTATCGATGCGTTTCTCTATCATTGCATCTCTTGGCCTTTCTCCTTTCACTGAAGTATCGTTTTCGTGATGGACACACACACAAACACACACATGCTTTCTACCTCAACATTCCTTTCCTCTCCTTCCTCCTCCTCCTCCTCCTCCTCCTCCCTTTCCGCTTCTCCCATACTCACTTTTCGCCTCGTCTCTCTCCTGCCTTCAACCTCCCGCCCTTCTCTCCTCTCCACATCGCTTGCTGTTCTGTTGTCACCCATCACTCACTCTCACTATCTCCCCCACCTCTGTCTTATCCCTCACTGGCATCATCGTCATTATCCTCATCACCATTTACACATTATCTTTCTACCAATCTTCATCATCGCGTGGTTCTCCTCCTCCTCCTCCTCCTCCTGCTCCTCCTCCTCTATCCTTTTCCCTCGCCTTCTGCTTCCCACCACCCTTTCCGCACCTTTTTCCTTTCCCTTTTTTTTTCTTTCCTTTCTTCCTCCTCTTCCTTCTCCTCCTCTTTAAATTATGACTACTTAACCTTTTATTTCTTCCTATTCCTCATCATCTATCTTTTGATATGACAATGTTGCTCTCTCTCTCTCTCTCTCTCTCTCTCTCTCTCTCTCTCTCTCTCTCTCTCTCTCTCTCTCTCTCTCTCTCTCTCTCTCTCTCTCTCCAAAAAGCACCCCGCCATTCCATCATCTCTGACGCATCGCTTGGGGCATCGATTAGAAGCAGCAGCGTTTTGAGGTCAACATCTGATGCCTCGCCTCACTTGCTGATGTCTGGGTTGAACCGCTGACGTCCACACATCGAGGTCTGCTTAGGAAGGGAAGCTGCAAGGTGGGGTCGGCAGGGCTGCGCGTCCGTCCTGCAAGACTAGCGAGATGCTTATCTTGAGGGGAATCATTATAGCTTGTATTCTTCGGTCCTGTGTGTGTGTGTGTGTGTGTGTGTGTGTGTGTGTGTGTGTGTGTGTGTGTGTGTGTGTGTGTGTGTGTGTGTGTGTGTGTGTGTGTGTGTGTGTTAGTGGATGGTGAGGTGGTGTACCATAGATCAATAAAGAAGAGATTATTTTTTTCCTATAGTGGAATTGCAGAAGCTGATAATTGATAACACTTCTTCCATGAGGGGTCTTTTTTTCAGTCCCCAGCGTAGTCTTCATAAAGGAGTGACACGGCTGGCCAATATACTGCTGCCAATCTACCAATACGGGATCTGACACACTTTAACCACTACCACGGCCACCACTATGCTCTCCTCTCAACGTATGCCTGGACCATTCATACACCATACAATATAAGTGCATATCCGCTTATCTACTCTTTCGACTATACTCTCCACTCACTCAGCCATCCTGTAAGATAATACAATTCCACCTACATCACCTTGTACACTTTTTACAGGTCATCCATCGCCACCATTGTACAGTACCTACATTCAGCCCCTTTACCTCCGTACACCCACTACATGGTGAGCCCCATACCGCTCTCACCCATCCACATCATTGCTCCTTCCCACCTCATACACTTCACATACTCCTGCCCACCAGCAGTCCCAGTAGAACATCACATCCTTCATTTAACTGCAACTTTGATTACGTCATTTCCTCTTCGCATGACGGGTTTGGCGTCACACGATTTGCTACATCCTTAACCTCCTCTGAAGATGTTCCTGGTAGTTTGCACAATAGCCATCCTGTAATCCCAACACGTGTATAGTTTTTAGGTCCTTAGTGTTCTACCTAAAATCTCGTTACCTTGTATACATTTAAGACTCCTTTCAAGTCAGTGTTAAGATAAATGACTGAGAATTTGGGCTCCAGATAAAAGAACACACTTTCATCAAAATGTTAATAGGAAAAATCGAAGTAACAGATTGTGATTCCCCGAGTGGATGGTGGAAGCGTCCGTCACCTGAAGCAACCTGCCCACCGGCGTCGCCCTTCGCCCTTCCACATAGTATCAAAGTCAAGTGTTCGTAATCGCCTCCACACGATTTATGTCGGTGTCAGTTTTATGAGGAAATTTCGAGTTTATAGCAAATAAACATCTGTTCATTGGGATTGTTAAGCTCACGTAGACAGAGACACCCAAGAACCAGCTCAGAGACAAAAGACGGCCACATGATAGAATCTGATTTCTTACCAAGATTCTTTGATATTCACTAAGCGAACCTCATTCCTCCTGGATTCCTAATTCAGCAGGTCTCACGGGCAGAGCCTCAGCGACGGGTTGCGGCGGAGGCCAAATGGAACACACAAGAGACAATATATCACTCGTACAGCCTCATGTGGGATGACACGTTGTTGCCTCCCTCGCGGCCCGTCCCTGCTGGATACTCAGAGCCCACTTTGTATGACTGTTTATGATACATATGTCCGAAAACTATGTTAATAAGAGACTCATTACAAGGGTGGTGGCGCCATGCATTAGGCAAGGCTATGTGAGCCGCATCGTAATGATCGCTGCCAGATGATTAGTCGTCGGTCCTGTGTCAGCTGCCTCCCATAAACTGTATATCTGGTGAGCCGCCAGGAAACACTCCCCGCCGAGTTGCCGACCACTTGGGCTTATCATTTCCTATGTTATAATTTTCGGGACTTATTTAGCCATGCATCGAAGTTGTATCTTTTTATTCTTCAAGCCACTTTTCTTCATTACTGCGTCTTACTAATCCCAGGAATACTAACAGCAAACATTTGTATGCCCTGAGGCTTGAGCATGCAGCACAAGGTCTCAGAACGTAAGAGTGTGTCCCTCCAAATCTTTCCGGCTAGTTGACGGAAAATAATTTTCTTCATTAAGATCTTTTGAGTCTCGTAATTGAAAAGGTTTCTGGAGTGCTCTACTTTTTTGAGAAGAGTGTAAATAGAATAATGATAAAAGGCACCATCATGTCCAGCAGCAGCATGAGTCTAGCGAGACCCGGCTGCTCGTGGCCTGACTCCTGATGGCACCACAGCGCTCATCTCGCTATCAGCCGCTGTGATCCCGCACACCTGCACAGAGAGGGTGAGCACTGTAGGTGTCCCAGCGAGGTGCCAGGAGGGTGCAGAACAACAACAGAAGGCTGCACGGAGACGGAAAAGGGATAGAGGGGATATACTGTATAAAGGGAGATGCAAGTTAAAAGAGAGAGGAAAAGAACGAAGCAGTGGGCGAGAAGGGAAGTTGAGGTCAAGCAGCACCACAGACTGAGTGGAGTTCGTTGGATACGCTGCCACCGTACCACCGCTGCACATTTCTGAATTAATGCTGGCGATAAGATTGGCGGATCCATCATATCACATGCAGGTCTGTGATAATCAGGCAATGATGCAAATATGCGCTACACTTAAGGGCTGCCGCAAATGGTCTGAGTGAAGAGGAGGGAAGAGGAAGGAAGGAGGGGGTCGCTGCCGCCGCTCGCCGCCGCCGCCGCCGCCGCCGCCGCCGCCGCCTCGTCTCACACACCCCAACCATCAACGTTCCTCAGACAGGCTTCATCCTCATCCTCTCCGTTTCCTGACGACATCATCAAAGGTATTCAATAAGCGTCCTCCCTCAAGCCATCCACATAAATCAGGAATCTTTATTACCCCTTTGTCATAAGAAGCTGGATGTCAAGGAATGTGCCCTGAAATTATTTATGTGCCCAACTCGCGGACCAGCTCGCGCTTACCGCCCCTTGAACCTCTGATGGACGGACGGACAGTGCACCTGGCTAACGCTAACGCTAACGCTAACAGCTCTCTCTCTCTCTCTCTCTCTCTCTCTCTCTCTGATTAACAGTTTTTCCTTCACACTAACTCCTCCATACGTTTTAATTTCCTTCCAATTATTATTAATTATTTTTTTTCTCTTCTTTTTACAAAAACCTTTCCTGCCATGCTGTTATTTCTTTCTTTCTTTTAGAGTGCTTCCATTTTTGTTTTTTCTCCCTCTCCTCGTGCTATTGACTTTTACACTAATTTTTAAATTCCATCTTCTTTCATCCTTCCACCATCCCTTCTCACACACTTAAAAAAAAAAAAATCATCATTCTTTCATTCCTTCCTTCTTTGACTTTCATTATGTTCTATTTATCATTGTCTTGTCTTCCTGCTCTCGATGCCTATATTTTCTATAATTTTCTGCTTTATTATCGTGCTTCACATAACATGTAATTTGTATATTATTATTTTTTTTCGTAAAGTGATGTACCTCTTTTTATGTGTGACTATTTGTTCTTATTTCCTTTTCCATATTATCACTGTCATTATAAATAAATAAGGTACTATAATAGCTATTATCATTATGACTCTCTTCCTCCCTCCTTTATTTGGTGTCTCCATCATCCTTCCTTCCCCATAAACAGAAATCTCTTCGCCAACACAGCTAACATGTATATTCTTACACACACACACACACACACACACACACACACACACACACACACACACACACACACACACACACACTCTCTCTCTTTCTCTCTCTCTCTCTCTCATCACCACCACTGCCCCTCAGTACCCTAACCTCATCACCTGGGGTAGTCCCAGCACTCCTCCACTCCACTCCACAGGGCGGCCGTGCTGGGGGGTCCTGCGTCAGGAGTTGGTATGCGGTCGGCCGTCACTACGTCATGTCGATGCCGTTGTAATGCGTCAGATTGCTTGTTCCCCGACCCTGGGAGAGATTTATTAATGTTTTCGCCTCGATAATGTCGCCCCAGCCCGCCTTGCACAACCATCGCGGAGTGACATTTCTCCACGTCTTCGAGAGAGAGAGAGAGAGAGAGAGAGAGAGAGAGAGAGAGAGAGAGAGAGAGAGAGAGAGAGAGAGAGAGAGAGAGAGAGAGAGAGAGAGAGAGAGAGAGAGAGAGAGAGAGAGAGAGAGAGAGAGAGAGAGAGAGAGAGAGAGAGAGAGAGAGAGAGAGAGAGAGAGAGAGAGAGAGAGAGAGAGAGAGAGAGAGAGAGAGAGAGAGAGAGAGAGAGAGAGAGAGAGAGAGAGAGAGAGAGAGAGAGAGAGAGAGAGAGAGAGAGAGAGAGAGAGAGAGAGAGAGAGAGAGAGAGAGAGAGAGAGAGAGAGAGAGAGAGAGAGAGAGAGAGAGAGAGAGAGAGAGAGAGAGAGAGAGAGAGAGAGAGAGAGAGAGAGAGAGAGAGAGAGAGAGAGAGAGAGAGAGAGAGAGAGAGAGAGAGAGAGAGAGAGAGAGAGAGAGAGAGAGAGAGAGAGAGAGAGAGAGAGAGAGAGAGAGAGAGAGAGAGAGAGAGAGAGAGAGAGAGAGAGGGCACAGTTGCTGGCTTCCTTGTTTGCTGGAAAAATGAAGGTCGGTAATCCACAGCAGCCACCGCCTCAGCTGGTCCAGCAATGTGAGAAGACTGTCACCATGGTGGAGGTGACGCATCAGCAGGTGAAGCGATTATTGCGGGGGCTGGACACACAGAAAGCCACCGGCCCTGATGACATCAGCCCGCACCTGCTGAAGCGATGCTCCCAGGAACTGGCTGCCCCTCTCACCCAAGTCTTCACAACTTGTGTACGGGAAAACGTCTGGCCTTCAGTGTGGAAGGAGGCTCGAGTAGTTCCTGCACACAAAAAGCTCCAGGACGGACCCAAAAAACTACAGACCCATATCCCTGTTGTCAGTGGTGGGTAAAGTGTTTGAGAGGGTCGTGGCAGAGGTGGTGTGTAGCCATCTCAAGGACAATGCCCTCCTCTCAGACCAACAGTTTGGGTTCAGACCTGGAAGGTCAACCTCCGACCTAATGATGCTTCTCACCAGGCATTGGCAGGACGCCCTCGACGACGGCAAGGACACTATAGTGGTTGCTTTGGACATAGCAGGAGCTTTTGATAAAGTATGGCACAACGGATTACTAGAAAAGCTTCGTGCTAAAGGCATCCAGGGTGGCTTGCTACGACTCTTGGGAAATTACCTGCAGGACAGAAGCCTCAAGGTGGTTGTCAACGGGCAAACATCTGAGTCCCTGCCTGTGGAGGCATCAGTGCCACAGGGTTCAATTCTTGGCCCACTCCTGTGGAATATCTACGTGGATGATCTTCTCCAGCTACTGCCAGGAGTCATGGCCTATGCTGATGACTGCACCCTCTCCTATACCTATCCACGCCAGGACAGTGGGCGGGCTGCTGAGGCCATCAATCAGCAGCTACGAGTGATAAAGGAGTGGGGTGCTCGCTGGCAAGTGACATTCGCGCCGGAGAAGACACAAGCAATGGTTGTCTCTCGGTCCCCAGCCGCCATGGCAGCAATGGCAGGAAAGTTGTCTTTGGCGCTGCTGCTCTCCCACCCAAGATGACGTCAAGATACTTGGAGTGGAGGTGGATCGAGGGCTGAGGTTTGACAGGCATGTCAAAACCATTGCCAAGAAAGCCTCTCACAGGATCTCCGCTCTCAGAAGGATCGCCAGTTTCCTCGACAGGAAGGGGAGACTGCTGCTGTACAAGGCACAGGTGCGGCCCCACCTTGAATACGCAGCTCTCTCCTGGATGTCCTGTGCCGCCACACACAGAAGGAGACTGGACAGCATCCAACGCCGCGCCATACGGCTAGTAGATGCTGCACTACCACCTCACCCAGAGCCTGAGCGTCCCCTTGATTCACTGGAACACCGCAGAGACGTGGCGGCGATCGTAGTGTTCCATAAGGCACAGGTGCAAAGAGTGCCACATCTGGCAGGGCTGCGTCATCCTCTAAGAGTCACCGCACGGAGCACGAGAACGGTGCTCAATGGTGGTGACGCCGTAGAGGTGCCGCGATCCCACGGGTGTCAGCATCAACGCACCTTCGCAGGACGCGTCTCCAGGATGTGGAACTTGTTCACGGCCGCGGTGCCTCACGTCCAGGAGATGAACACTCACAGTGTCAAACTGATGGCACATAAGTGGAGACAGACACTGCCAACTCCTCTGACACTCTTTGTGACGTGACACTCAGTGTAGTGCAGTGCGTGAATAGTGCTAGTGAAGTGAAACGAATAGTGCTCCATTTACATGCTGACCATCTTGTATATTATCTATTTTTAAGTCTTGTAAATATTGTAGAGAAATAGATTGTAGTACCCTTAGAATAGGTAGCACACGACAGTGCGCCTTTGGGTACATGTTCCTTTGTATTAAGTTTTGTTTAAATAAAAAAAAAAAAAAAAAAAAGAGAGAGAGAGAGAGAGAGAGAGAGAGAGAGAGAGAGAGAGAGAGAGAGAGAGAGAGAGAGAGAGAGAGAGAGAGAGAGAGAGAGAGAGAGAGAGAGAGAGAGAGAGAGAGAGAGAGAGAGAGAGAGAGAGAGAGAGAGAGAGAGAGAGAGAGAGAGAGAGAGAAGCGTTCCTATGATTAAGAGGAAAGAAAGTTGGGAATAAGGAGAAAAAGAACGAAGAGGTGGCGGTGGTGAGCTGTAAGGAGAACTTTAAGATAGCAACAATGAAGTGAAGGATGATGGAAATGAAGATGAGGACTAAGACGAAGGATAAGAGAACTAAGACGATGACAAAGAAGATAAACACGATAAGGACGAGGAATCGGAAATAAAGACAAGGAAAGGAATATAGAACAAGACAAACGAGGTTGAGAGCGTGCAGAGGGAAAACACAGATGAAGGAAGGTAGAGATGATGACCGGAAAGAGACTGAAGGATGATAATAAAGACAAGAATGATGACAAGAATATACATGAACAAAATGTATATAAACATATGAAGGAGGAGAAAGAAGAGGAGGAGGAAGAGGAGAAAGAAGAGGAAATGAAGGGAGGGCTAAGAGTGAAGGAAGAAGTGAAATTGAAATAGAAAGAAAGAGGAAGTAATGGTTGATCACAGAAAAGGTGGGGAGAGAAGTGGAGGAAGAAGAAGAAGGGTGTAATTATATTGTTAGGAAGAGGAGGAGAAGGGAGAAGAGGAGGAGGAGAAGGAGGAAGAGGAGGAGGAGGAGGAGGAGGAGGAAGAGGAGGAGTAGGAGGAGGAGGAGGAGGAGGAGGAGGAGGAGGAGGAGGAGGAGGAGGAGGAGGAGGAGGAGGAGGAGGAGGAGGAGGAGGAGGAGGAGGAGGAGGAGGAGGAGGAGGAGGAGGAGGAGGAGGAGGAGGAGGAGGAGGAGGAGGAGGAGGAGGAGGAGGAGGAGGAGGAATAATATATGAAAACAAAACAACAAGCTAATAAGCAGAAGGAGGAGAAGGAGGAAAAGAAGAAAGAGAAAGAGGAGGAAAAGATTAAGAAAAAGCAGATTAAGGAGTGAAAGTTTAACCTGACAAACAAAACGATGACCTGTAGAGAGAGAGAGAGAGAGAGAGAGAGAGAGAGAGAGAGAGAGAGAGAGAGAGAGAGAGAGAGGTAGCGGGGAGGGATCGGGTGAGAAGGAATAATGATACGAGTCTCGGGGAACACTGATGGGCAGCCAAATTTGTTCGCGTGTAAATTATGAAGCAGGACATTAGCGCGTTAACCTTCCTCTAGATGTGACTGGAAGGGAAAAGAGAGGGCTCGTGAGCGTGTCTCTTCATCTGTCTTCTCTTCTTCTCATCGCATCTCCTCCTCCTCTTCCTCCCCCTCCTTCTCCTCCTCCTCTTTTTCCTCGTCAGTTTTCTTTATTCATTCTCTTACTCCTCCTCGTCTTTCTAATAGGTTTACTCGTTCTTCTCCTCTGTATCCTCATCTTCCTCTTCCTTCTCCTCTTCCTCTTTTTCTTCTGCTGAGCGTTTTATTCCCTTTCTTTTTTTCATATTAATGGTAATAAGAAAAACAAATACTCCAATATAATTTTTCCTTCTTTTCCTATCCATACTATTCCTCTTCCTTCAACTCATCTTACTCCTTCCTTTCTTTCATACTAATGATAACAATATCTCTAGAATGGTATAAGGAAGGTCAACTTGCTATAAGCTTCTACCTCTTCTTTTCCTACTCCTTTTCCTCCTCTCCCTCCTCTTCCTCTTCTTTCTACTCATACTCAACTATTTTTTTTCATGATAATAGGAATAAAAAGCATCGGTACAATAACGTAGTGTAGCAAAGGCAGTCTTTTTATACTCCTATGGACCTATAGGCTTGCTCATTCTCCTCCTCCTCCTCCTCCTCTTCTTTACGGGTGATAGGGAAGGAGGGGCGGCAGGCAAATACCATTAAATGCGTCATTATCGGTACTATCGCGAGTAATGATGATAGAGAGAAGCCACTTGCGTAATGACGATAATTACGTCTTTACGCGAGAGCAGGACACGTCTAGGCAGTGTTCCTGGCCCCGCGAGCCCCGCCGACCAACGCCGCTGCGCCGTAATGCCGGTGTTTTTCATAATCTTGGGCGGAATAAGTTTGTCGGGAGTAACCCTTCACTCGCGTCCATTTCCTCGCCAGACAACCACCGCTCATCGTGTCAATTATGATATATCCAGCGTGTAATCTCCACGAGTATTATATAAATAAAGATTTCCCGTTATCTAGTGACTAACCACATGTCCCATCCATCAATCTGGCCGCTCGCACCCATGTATTAAAGTCATCTCGAAGGTTAGCCCTCTGACGGCCCTCCAGCTGAACCCTCCATTAGGTGACACGCTCTCTACTTTAAGGATTTAATTATGTTCCCCGCATAATATGATGTAGGGCTTATAAACAGTGAGCCTCCGCCGATATGCCGCGCTAGACGAGAACGGGTTTATGGGGTATTTGAGCCTAATGCCAGACTGTGCCTGTCCGCCTCCTGATTCTTCGCCGCGATAACCAAAAGAAAACGAGATAACCAAAAGAAAACTCGACTGACTCCAAGTGTCCGATTCTGCCACAGCGCCACACCATCATGCATTTCCATTTGACAGATCCCTTGATTGCTCATCCTGACGCAGTGGACGTGAATGAGCGTCGCATGGAAACTGCACACGTGTCTTGGGTGAATGAGGAAGCCAAAGAAGAGGTGAGTGTGTCGTTATGGCAATAAAGAAACCGGAATTGAGATTGCAGAAACTAAAGACGACAGAGTGTTATGTGCTATGAATGGAAGAACGGCGAAGTAAACATCAAAGTTCTAGTATTTTATATGCTGACCCAACAACACAAGCTACAATGAAATTACGGAAGTCGGTAAGACCGAATGGCATCAGCGTTTACTAACAGACTTACATATAAATAAGATGAAGAAAACAATATTTAACAGAAAGAACTTCAGGGAACGTTATGGTCGAACTCTTAATTTGCTAGGCTAACAACTGAGACCATGATAGATATAGCTGATTTGGAGTAAAAGACAAGAGAGAGAAGATGTAACGGAAGAATAACACAATAATTAATAATGAAGTTCATATATTTTCCTGAATTAAGATCTGAGGCTGCGATGGAAAAAAAGTGAAATCGACAATGCTGAATCGTAAACAGTGTACGGCAGGAGTGAAAGGAAAGTAGAATGATCAATGATTTTAGAGTTTTCATGAATAGTAGTAATATAAGAAAAATATATATCATGAAAATGGAAAACACTCATGAGAAACTGACCAAACATCTAAGAAGATTTGCATAATATTGATGAAAGAGAACAACGTTTGAAAATATAAACTATACTTTCCTTATTGTGGACTGGCAATGCTAAGGACACACTTTAGGCAACAATACATAAAGAAACAACCCCTAAGCACAACTATCATAAGCCCAATCCTCGCGTGTCTCCCACTCACTCTTCCGTGTTTTCAGGTGTATTCTTTCCCATCCAAACATGATCCCTTCCTTCACGTGAAGTTCTTTCAATTCTATCATTTTTTCCTTCTCCTCCTCCTTCACTTTGCGCGGTAACTCCTTATACCAATAGACTTTTCGTTCCTGGCTAAGTGGACCATTAATGGGCGTAATGGGCGGGTGGCGGTGTTTTATCGGGTCAAGACACGTCCATCCTTCTGCACGAAAGCGATCGGGATTACATGTTTCGCGTTTCATTACAGTGACGTGAACTGGGGAAGGATGGGGCTAATGGAGGAGGAGGAGGAAAGGAAAAATACAAAGCAAGAACTGGCAGCAGCAAACCTGCTGCTCTGAATTTGACTTTTTATGATAATAATGTTAAGATAAAATTAGAGAATATGGATAACATAGACTCGGAGAAAAAGGAGAAGATCACTTATTATCAGTCATTCAACGACAATAAACACATTTTATGTTTCTATATCCTCAAGGTACAAACAAACAAGGACACACATGATATAAACGGCGCGACTGTCGGACAATAATAGTGAGCGTCACCTCCCTGAGACGAGGGAGCAGCAAGATGGCTTGAGAGGGAAGCTTACGAGCCGAGACTCGCTCTATGAACCTCGTTACGGCCCATCATCAGAAAGTCTCGCTCGCTTGGGGATGAAAACCACGCCAGCCACGTATGTCACGGGCCTTGTTCGAGAAAAGATAAAATACGAGCATATAAACCCTGTGTCGGCGACGGCTCTGCCTTGTAAACAGTTGGTCGGAGCTGCTACCGGGCAGTGTACATGCGGCGGTGGCGGCAGAAGGGGAGTAAGGACCACAACGCCGCACATCGCCTCGCCGCCACTCGACCTCTACAGCGTAAGGTTCATAAAGGAGGAGAGTTTATAGGGCTCATCATCTCAATGGAAGATGACTGGAGGTTGATTAATGACGTAGTTTAGCCTGCACACTAAGCAGGACTGTTGGTCGCCGCTCGCGTCCCCGAATATCAATGAAGGGAACCATGAGTTCTCTCTGGTCTGTCACTGACGTATGATGGTCCCTCGGTCCGTCAGTCAGTCAGTCAGTGTGTCTTTGTGTCTATTTGTCCGTCTGCCTGTATGTCCATATGTAAGCGTCAGTTGCTCAGTGAGTCAATCTCTCATGCAATTAGCGTGGCTTCAGTCATTAAGTCACCAGACTAAATTAACGGTTGCAAACCCTTCTCAGTTAATCAGCCATTCATCCTATTGTCAATCAGTCAACCAAACCTCGCAGTTGGTCAATCAGTTATCCAATTTTCTTTCCATCTCCCTCTCTTTACATCAAAATACTTATTCCTCCCCTTCTTGTCCCCCTCTCCTCTATCTTCTCTCTCTCTGTTCACTCACTCGCTCACTCCTTTCCCTGGTTGCCAATTCAAACATGCACGGCACACCACTGCATGCCAGTGAGCGCAGATAATGCCTGTGTGATCATGACAGAGCGAGTCATACATATTCTCATCCAACAATTTCAGAAACACCCCTATGTTCCTGGTGATGGCCGGGGCACCAACCAGCAGTGTTCGTCTCCCATCACCACGCAGCCAACAATGCTCTGCTCCCATCACTACACTCATCACTACGCCCATCACCGGCAACATTAGGCGGGACTCCATGCAACGTCAAGTGTACGCACAGCAGAAGCATGGAGTCTGGTCACGCCTTTCCTCCGTCTTACCTCCCTTTCCTGCTTGTCCTATTGGAGTTGCGGCGATCACACACAAAGGCTAACTGGGACAATGAATGTTGTCCACGAACATGTCAGTGACGTGGTTTATTGCTAGGATAACTAAAAAATATCTAAAACGCTTCCAGGGACAGAAAATTGATAAAGAAACATGGTCGTTATGGTACTTCTGAAAAAAAATAAACCGAGAGATGGCGAATTTACTGACTTTGGTGTATTGATATTCCTCTTATTGAGAAAAGGCAAAAACAAACAAACAAAAAAAGAAATAAAGTGAAATATTTCTACAGCTTACTATAGCAAGGATGAAAAAAAAGTGAAGGTGGGCAGAATCAGATGAGAACATGTAGGTAGTTCTGCGCGACGAGACAGTGAGATGGGAAATGGGTGACATAGAGATAGCGCATTTAGAAGAACAGTATCCATAGAAGTAGCAGCACGAGATGGTAAGAGACGCCATTCTGCAGCAGGCGATGAGACGAAAGTTTTTGACGCCATTCTGTTCAGGAAAGTTGTGTGAGCTGAGAGTTGTGTATTGATAACTTATGCTACAACTTCCTGTTTTTTGTACGTAAGCAGGATACAAACTTTTATTTTAGTTTATACCTTTCACCTCTTTGCCCTTCCCTTAACACACACACACACACACACACACACACACACACACACACACACACACACACACACACACACACACACACACACACACACACAATTGCTGGCTTTCCACTCTTGCCAAACTTCAAAGTCACAATCTGTACCTATTTTAGATGAACACTCAGTAACACATGTAAGAACAGCGATAATGATAATGTTGTTATGCCCCATCGCTACTCTTATTATCAGTTTAATCTGTGTACATTAATTAATAGCTGCCTCCTTCCTCTTTTTTCCTATCACTCCTCACTCAACTCTATTCCACCTCCTCCCATCCTGTCCTGATAGCTGCTGTTGTTCCTACCTGTGCATAGTTGTGTCTCGCTGATCAAGAACACATTCCCTGTTAACCTCTGCCTCTCTCCATCCCTCCCTTCCATCAATGTTCCCTTGCCCCATCTACATCACCACCCCGTCACTATCTTCCTTCCTTCTTTCTTCCAGTCCATACTCGTACTCCACGCTTCTCATCTCCCCTTTCTCTTGTTCCTAAGCTCATTTCTTCCCTTGTTCTCCTCCGTCCTTGTCACATTTTCATTTTTCATTTTATTTTCTTTTTCTCTCTCTGTTTCTGACTCTTTTTTCTTTTTCATTACTGGTAAACGAGCCTCCTTCTCTTCCATAGTTTAATCATTACTTCTTTATTAACTTTCTCTGTTATTCTAATTTATCCTTGCTTCCACTTTTATTCATCGCTACTCTTTAATTTCTCCTGTTCTTCTGCTTCGTCTTCCTTTTCTCTCCATCCTCTCCCTATCTCTCTCGTTCTCATTTCATCTCCTTCCATCCATCCATTCACTCCTATACGTTCTCCCTCTTCCAATTTCTCTTCCTCATCCTCCTTTTCCACCTATTCCTCTTCCTTCTCCATCTCATCCTCTTCACTCCCCCCTTTGCTCACTTCCTCTAATCTGTTTCATTCCGTTCATTTCTCTCTTTTCCATTTCACTTACTCCCGCACCTACTCCCTCATCTACTACTTTTCCCCTTTCCATTCCCTCTCCCGTCCTCTACTTTATATTTTATCAGGAGCGTCGCTGTCAAACTCTTCTGGACACTTGACCGTCACTCGATAGTTGTGTTAAAAATGTAAAAGTCAGTTCCCCAATATGGCATTAAGTCGCTAATTAAAATGTTGTTGACACAGGTACGCTCAGTGCAGATTAGGGCGAAACCAAATACCAACCCTCCCCATTTTTGTTAATCCGCCTGCATTATGAGCGCTGATTGTTTCCTCTGGCTCGAGCGTGATGGTGGTGGGGTGATGCTACATTGTTTTGTTTTCGTGATCTCTCTCCTTTTTTTATATAATGTTTCATATGTTATTTATGTATTTATTTATCTGTTTATTCATTTTTTGCTGAAGAACCTGGCAAGGGATGATTATTTCCTTCGGCTCGTGAAAGTTAGTGGTTAGTTAGCGAGGCGGTGGCGTAGTGGATAAGGTGGTAAGCGTGGGATCGAGCAGACGTCCACGCGTAGGTTCGAATCCCACTAAATACCGCTTTGGAACTATGCCATTTGTCGAGTGGTTTAAAGTTAGCTACATGTCACCATGATACCCTGCAGGTTTTAGGTGGTTACACCAAAGATATGGGCCCTAATATGGATACCACTTTAAATAAAATCGCCTGCGCCCACTAATGGCCGGAAGTTTAACAGCGCTTCCCACATATACTCTTCAAGTATGCCTACAAGCGCTATAGGCCTTAACATAAAAAAAACATGTAGTTTTTAGTTATATATATATATATATATATATATATATATATATATATATATATATATATATATATATATATATTTATTTATTTTTTTTTTTTTTTTTTTTTATCTTCCTGACAATTCTGGTGGTTGCAGTGTGCTGTTGACGATGATGGTGGTGAAGTGCTGCGGTATGACTGTGGTGAAAGTGGTTATAGTGGTATCCTGGGGAGATACAGTAACGACACTAAGAGAGAGAGAGAGAGAGAGAGAGAGAGAGAGAGAGAGAGAGAGAGAGAGAGAGAGAGAGAGAGAGAGAGAAATGAATCCCTAACTATCTACGCTTCAGCAATCTTTCAGTAACTGACACGGTTGCCCTTCACCACCTGGCCTCATCACCACCACCACCACCACCACCACAACCACCAGTTCCCTCCCTACCCTCATGCCACCGCCGCCCTCTACACCCTGACCAAATGCATATTCACGAGGCGGAGTATCGAACATTTCCACACGCAGATCTCTCTCTCTCTCTCTCTCTCTCTCTCTCTCTCTCTCTCTCTCTCTCTCTCTCTCTCTCTCTCTCTCTCTCCTGATCGCCCACTGCAGGTCCTTCATTCCTTGCCCACCGAGGGAATAAATTACATTCTCTCTAACCACGTCGCTAAAACGAGGAAATATATATACAATCTTCAATATTATTCAGCGTTAGGAAGGACGTGATCAGACTACGATGTGAAGTAATAGAGCTGGCAAATGGATCATAACATTACGTCAGAAGCCGAGACGGTCAAGGAAAATGTAATACCTCGCATGCAAAGGCCATTAAAGCTCATCTATCTATTGCAATTTAATGTTAAGAGGGGGGGAAAAAGTTATTTGGATACTAAGCGAACCATTATGGATTGGGAATGGATCAGGAGACTCAATAGCTTCTGGCCTTAACGTCCCTATCTCCTCACGCACCTCGTTTCATTTTGCGAGAACGCCCATCAAATATTCACTCCTTCACTCGTGCTACTGATATACGTAGACGTGTGCATTAACGCATAAATAATTCGAGCATAATTGTAAGTGTCGATTCCGTCCAAGAGGAGGGCGAGCCGAAGAGGGATCAATGTTTTTGTGGTCGAGGAGCGGCGCGAAAGACGAGATTTACTGGCATAATCATTACACCACCTTCTCGCCCGTCGCCAGCTATTTGGCTAAACGGAGCGGGGAAGGCTGAACATATGAAGCAGCTTTCAGAGAGTAGGTGAGGTATCTACTAGTAGGTATAAATATGGCCTCCTAACGTTAAAGCTACGTGTAAGTGTGTGCTAATACTTATGGTTATATGAATTTAGCTTTAACACGCGAACACGCACATAAACATACACACACACACACACACACACACACACACACACACACACACACATACAGGTTCCCTATCAGCCAGTTAGTGGGCAGCTCGCCTCACTATCAGCAACAAACCGCGAGTGAACACGGAAAAGGGCTAGGTAACACTGCTACATTCCCTCCCTCACACAACCCACACACACACACACACACACACACACACACACACACACACACACACACACACACACACACACACACCTCCTACATACGTGACTGACTCTCGCACTTCATACACATGTGGCTTCTCGCCCAGCACGTCACTTGCTTTTGCCTAAAAGAAAAAAAAAAAAATGGATGAAAATTGGCCGTGTGGGCGTGAGTTAGGGGCGGATCCGGGGAAGGTAAAGGCCCTGCTGAACACCAACTGGCCGTCGCCGCCTTAACGAGAACTCTTATCACCCGCCACACCTTCTATTCCTACCAATCGTTTACAGATAATTAGTGACCTATTAACAATATCTCCTACCCTTCAGGAATCGTACGCCCTCCACCCCATAAACTCGCTCCCTCTGCCGCCGCCGAGCTGATAACACTTTCCTCTAAAGGCACAGAGGCAGCGGCCGTGAGAGAACAGTCCAGGTCTCTCTCTCAAAGCGGATAAAGAAAATAATTAGACCTGACTGGCAGTGACGGCGACGACCAAGAGAGAGAGAGAGAGAGAGCGAGAGCGAGAGAGAGAGAGAGAGAGAGAGAGAGAGAGAGAGAGAGAGAGAGAGAGAGAGAGAGAGAGAGAGAGAGAGAGAGAGAGAGAGAGAGAGAGACTTTATACCCGTGGGCTTCCTTCATTCCTGCTAGGTATGTGCATACAGACTTTGCTTCATCCTGATGGCGATACACACAGACAGACGCAGGTTAGGTTCGGGTGATTGTCCTCCACTTCCTCAGCCTGACTCAACCTTCCTGTACCTGCATACTCCTCTAATGTGTCATCATTAACAATAAACTACACACAAACATGCAGACACATACACACACCTGGCTGCATAGGTACACAATGCACGCTCATAATTGTCTGAATACTAGTTTTTTTATCTTTTGTGAGTGGAATGAACGCTACCTGGTATTCACAACACCTTAATCATAAAACCACTGTGATGCTTTTCTTTTACCTCTAGAGCAACTTTTAAACGTTAAGTTGGTTAATAATTGTAAAGACATTATATTGATTAATATTTCTTTCTTCTGGGTTCTCATATAGCTTTTATACTAATAATTTCCAAATGACGCACATATGATGGGTAAGAATATAATGAATACTTAACCCTTTTAACCACTTAGATTTTTCTTTGTTAACAATGAAAGCATTGTGAAAACATTTCCTTCAAGACAAAAGAATGAAACATACACAGAAGAAAGAAAGGTAATGTTTTGTATTTTCTAGGTTTTAGAACAATTCAAAGGGACAATAACAAGTGCTTCAAAAGTTACCTGACTTAACCGAATCTTAATTCCCCTTACAATTAAATGTTGAAGATTTTTTTAGTATCCACATATCACACTCAACTCTTTTTTTCTCTAACATCTACTCTTCCCGATCCTCCTTTGCTGTAACCTTTACTCTCGTACCTTTACCCACGTAACTGCCCCGCCCTGCTACTATCCTGTCCAGTCCTGTCCTGCCCTACCTCACACAATTCCTCCTTGACGTGTCCTGCTTCTCTTTTCTCCCTTTCTTCACCTTGTGTTGTCTTGTCCTGCTCACCAAAACACACTTGTCTGTGCCTGCTCTGTTCTGTCCCGCTAAGTTAATACCATCCTTGGTTGTTCCAGTCTCTCTCCATTATTATATCCTATTCCTCCGCCGATTTCTCTTTCTTCTCTCTTATGTATCTTGTTTTAGATTAGGGGATAAGGGTTATCAAAAACAGTATTGTATGAAATAGCAAGAGACAATATGGTTTGTTTTTCGTTTGTGTTCTTTCTTCCCCTCTTCCTCCATACCGCAAGTGATTTCACGCTTCGGTCTTGAGAAACAATCAAACCACAGGTAATACCTCTGCCCGCCGTACTTATTAGGTGTTGTGTAGGGACGCAGGTAGGTTGGACCCGCCGCCTTACTGCCATAACATTCAAACTTCTACCATGACGATCGTCTTCGTAACCCTTCCGACAGACTGTACATAGCGCTGCTTTGCCCGAAGTCTTCAATTATCTGTGACAGTGAGAGTTGGGCGTGACGGCACCTTTGTTATGCCGTGAACAGATAATACTTACACCTGATTCCTTCCTAAGCTTCCCTAATTAAATTTGTTGGTAAATTACGAAGGTTTTGTGGGAACCTCGTCAACACCTAACCGGCGGGAACCTTACAAAACGGGAGGAGAGGAAATGGATATGGAGAAGGAAAAGAACGAGGAAATAGGGAAAAAGAAGGAAATAGGATGTGCTGTTGAGAACGAGGAAAAAAGGAAATTTATTAAAGGATGTTATGTTAAGCCTTATATGTGGTGGGAATTAATCAACAGGTTTTAAATTTCAAATAAACGGATTTTCACATTTTCGCTGTGTGAAGGATAGTGTAGATACTGTATATGTGTGTGTGTGTGTGTGTGTGTGTGTGTGTGTGTGTGTGTGTGTGTGTGTGTGTGTGTGTGTGTGTGTGTGTGTGTGTGTGTGTGTGTGTGTGTGTGTGTGTGTGTGTGTGTGTGTGTGTGTGTGTGTGTGTGTGTGTGTGTGTGTGTGTGTGTGTGTGTGTGTGTGTGTGTGTGTGTGTGTGTGTGTGTGTGTGTGTGTGTGTGTGTGTGTATCCAGGTGTGTATGCGAGCGCGAGTTTCATACAAAGAAAGAAAAAGATAGGCACACCTTTACTTTTAGAATCTCCATCTAAATCCCAAGCAGCCAGCAAGAGTAAGAGAACAACATCTTCAGGAGGTACTAAGAAAGTTGCTGTAACATCTACCCTTGCAGGTCATTAAGATCCGTATCTCGCCCCGTCAACGCCATAGTCAAGTGCAGCAATGTTGTTTATTGACTTCATTAAGGTTGGCAAGATTTCAAGATTTCTCGCAAACAACATTATTCGTCATGATATCCACACCCCTACGGTAAGACAGATAACACGTGTGGGTATTGTTGGAGGCCAATTGGTGGTTCTGAGGGAGAGTGGCATGTGGAAAAAGGGCATGAAGAAAAATATTGAAATAGATAGTTTAAATTTACAAGGAAGACTTTTTTGTTTTATTTCTCTTTCACTTCTTTATTATTACATTTTAAATGACGCAAACATAAAAAGGATATTAATTAAAACATAGGCGAATGAAATAGCGGAATACGTGTTGACTCTTATAAGCGACTGTGATGAACTACGATATCTAATCTAAATAAGAAACTGACGTAAGATAGTAAAGGCGAAAGAAGGTAGGGCGGGTCGGGGTTCTCATGGTAATCAGTTAAAGAAGAAAACCGCTGCGCATAATTCCTGCAGCAACACACTGCCTGGTAATCACTCCCGGCCGCGCCTCGTCTGCGATTCAGTGCCTCGCGTGGGGTGGGTCCTCACATATAAAGTGCGCTTTTAAGTCAGAGGGAATCAAATCCTGTTCCCTTGACTTAAAAGTTTCTCACACTCATTCATCACATTCTTCATCTCCACTTATCATTCCGTGTTACATGTTTCTCTCTCTCTCTCTCTCTCTCTCTCTCTCTCTCTCTCTCTCTCTCTCTCTCTCTCTCTATTTTCCTACACTGTTTTGTCCATCCTGTTATTATTTTTTAGCACTCCTTTCTGGTAGGCTCATCAAACAAGACTGATCACTATATATAGCTATTGTACTCCTTCCTTCCTTTCTCACTTCATACCCTTTGCTAGTATGTAGAGACAGAGTGAGAATAATGTCTCTTAACGCTTTTCTAGTACTGACAACAGTTTGATTTTTCGTTCCTTCCTCACTTTCTATAAAAAAAATTAAATATTGATAAATCCAGTTTTACTCTTCTTTCCTTTACAACTCTCCTTCGTCCAGCGTTTGACCTCTTCCTCTCCATCTTCTCCACCTCCTCTTCCTCCTCCTCCTCCTCCTCCTCTCACTCTCCTCGTACAGTCCATCACATCCTCAGCCGCGCTCTCTTCTTTTCTTCACCACCACTACCATCACCACCACCTCCTCCTTCTATTCCCGACCCCTTTCCTTTATCACATCTCTCGAGTCCATCACACCATCCTTTGCTAACCCACTACCTTCCCTTCCCTTCCTCCCTCCCCCCTCCTCCTCCTCCTCCTCCTCCTCCTCCTCTCTCTCTCTCTCTCTCTCTCTCTCTCTCTCTCTCTCTCTCTCTCTCTCTCTCTCTCTCTCTCTCTCCTCCTCTCTCCCTACCTCCTGTGGCCCCCAACAGCGAGTGCTACACCCGTCCTCCTCCTCCTCCTCCTCCTCCTCCTCCTCCTCCTCCTCCTCCTCCTCCTCCTCCACCTCCACCTCCACCTCCCCTCCCCTCCTCCTCCTCCTCCTCCTCCTCCTCCTCCTCCTCCTCCTCCTCGTTCGTCGTCCAGGTCGTTCTTCACCACAAAGAGGAATGGTGAAAGGATCCCAATCATTTAATATTTCCCACAACGTTCTCCTTCGATCGTCACGTTTTCTTTAAGCAATACATTGTGGGGGTCGTTGGGCGAGGGCGTGAGGGGAAAAAAAAATGTGTGGCCGGCCTGGCGGTATCAGGGTTGTGCCACACGTCTTCGCGCTGGACCCGAAAACAATAAGAATGGCTCTCCTCCCATAAAGCTAAGGAATCAGCATACCCGCACGTATATTCCTCAAAGTAATAAGAGCATTAACTTCAAAAACCAGTCGATTGAAACTGATTATAACCAATATATTCCACCTCTACTGTTAGGGTTGACGCATGATATAAGCTTTCAGCACATATATTATCTTATAAACAAGGGGCACACATCGAAGGCAATACTTTTATTGTAATAACCTTTGTTCAGCGCTGTTCGTCCATAATCACCGAGGAGAATCTATGGTCATTTTATGGAAATTATATCCTTGTTGAGAGTGCGCGCAAAGGGCGTATCCTCCACGTCCAGATTCCCGCCCAATATTTCTTACACCTTCCCCGGACTCAGGCGATATTCCCTCGTCAAGATGCTTATCGTGTACCTGTAAATATATTTTGTAGGTAGAAGGTGACTTGCCCATGCCAACACCCCTAACCCTGCCTCATCGCGCGCCAGGACAACCACCCTTGTGGACCGGCGCGGCAGAGCCCAGTATCGCCAGGTGTGCTCGGGGCGTCTTGGGACGAGCACTCCTGACGGTGATTAGGGCGAGCAGCGAGTAAAGGGGTTGAAGGTGGTAATTTTCACGGCTTGTGGTCGGGTTCTTGGGGTTGGCTCTGGGGCTCGGCGGGCGGGCTCACGGGCTCCTGAGAGATCCTCTGCCCAGCACGCCCCGACGTGCCCCTCCGCCCGCGATCCCCGACCCTTTGTTGGGGCGGCGCGGACACCTGCGTCACGGAGGCCGCGAGACGGGGATGCGAGGGGCGTCACCTCTCACACGACAGGGTTCTGTTGCTCTTTCTTATGTGTTCTTGTTCTCTCTCTCTCTCTCTCTCTCTCTCTCTCTCTCTCTCTCTCTGTATTTGGTATGAATCTTCAAGGTCATATTCTACTTTTCCTCCTCTTCATATTTATTTTAATATTGTATAACAGTTATAATAATAATAATAACAATAATTATTATAATAATAATAATAATAATAATAATAATAATAATAATAATAATAATAATAATAATAATAATAATAATAATAATTAATAATAATAATAACAATAATAATAGCAATAACAATAGTAATAATGATGAAAATATTAATAATAATAATAATAGTAATAAAAATGATGATAATAATAATAATAATAATAATAATAATAATAATAATAATAATAATAATAACATAATAAAAATAGTAATAATAATATTAGTAATAACAATAATAACAATAATAATAATAATAATAATAATAATAATCATGATAATAATAATAATAATAGTAATATCAATAAAAATGTAATAATAATAATAGTAATAATAATAATAATAACAATAATAATAATAATAATAATAATAGTAATAATTATAACAAAAATGAAGATGGTAGTGAAAATAATAAAAATAATGATGATAATAATAATAATAATGATGTTAATAATAATAATAATAATAATAATAATAATAATAATAATAATAATAATAATGATAATAATAATAATAATAACAACAATAAAAATAATAATAAAAATAACAATAATAATAATACTGATACTAATAATACTAATAATTCTACCAATACTAATAGTACTAATAATACTAGTAATTATTGTTATTATTATTATTATTATTATTATTATTATTATTATTATTATTATTATTATCATCATCACCATTATTATTATTTGAATTGTTACTACTATCATCATAAATGTTATCATCACCTAGTTATCACCATCACCATCACCACAATAGGCATCATCACTAGCAGCAACGACACCACCAACAACAAATGACTACAAAATTATGCCTATTTTTCTGTCTATACTTTACACACACACACACACACACACACACACACACACACACACACACACACACACACACTAGTTATATATAAGAAAACAATTGTGTGCGTGAGTGTGTGCACAGTAAAGTCACAAAGGGCATCAGTGAAGTGGACAACACGAGGAGGAGCTTCTTGAATTATTCAACCTGAGCTTCCCTTTAAACATTTACAACAGTTAGTAGTGGTGGGAGTCGGGGATGGGGAAGTGGTATACGCTGAACGAGATTGAAGACGCGAGGATAGATAGACGACCGTATAGATATTTCAAACTTCACTTTCTGCAGTGTATAATACTTTTCGTCAACATTTTATGGTGTTTATTGAACGCTGCAGGTGCCTTGGGGGATGTCATTTTTCAATGCCAACTCAAATAGGAAGTTTTTATAATAACTGAGTACAAATTTTGCTTCATAAAAACATATTTAGTTTCTTCGTTCGTCCTCTTCTTCCTCCCGTCTCTCCCACGCCTTTGTCAATAGTATGTGAACACAATTCTCTGCATTGTTTTTTTCTAGTCTTAATTCCTTAGTTATAATTCTCACAGTTGTTTTTATTTCCTCTTGCCTCTCCGTCATTTTCTTTTTCAACTTGACACTTTTTGCTCTCATCACCACTACCTAATCATCTCTCTCTTGCTCGCCGTGGCGAGTCTATCAACCTGCGCCCAGCGACGCAGATCCAAAGGCACATTTATGGATAATCAATGAGGAAGACAATGGGCGCTGAAAGGTTCTTTAGCACTTTAAGCCAGAGCTCGCTGGAGTGGCACTTCCAACAAATAAATTACTAAGTGAGCACTCCGGAGCCAATCCCCGCTGATGCTTCCTGATGGAGGAGTCAATGAGGGGAGGGAGGGGAGAGGGGGGGTGAGGCTCGAGTGGGCGGTGAGCACCTGACACCAGTACAAGGACTCCATTTGCTCCTGATCGAGGGTGGGTCACTGTCGCGTCATTAATCACGTTGATTATGGTGTCCACGTCCCTCACGTCGTCGGAGCAGTCACGCCGCATGCACACGTGCGACCATTCCAGGCCATCTGCTCCGCACTCACGGTCATTACTGCAAGGCGACACCGCGGCCACAGGTGACTCATTAAAGGTCATCATCGCACTGGAAATCGCTTAGGGAAGTAACTTGAGTACATCGTCATTGCCATTGATTTTTAAGAGTCCGCTACTGACCAAGGTACCCAAGTGGTTAAAAAGTGTTGCTCAAGTCAGATACTTTGAGATGTTGGCTTAGGCTATCTTGGAATAAAACTTATAATCTGGCGAGAAAAGTCTAAATTGACAACGTAAAGAGGGAAAAGTCTCATAAATTGTTTTACACACACACACACACACACACACACACACACACACACACACACACACACACACACACGCACGCACGCACACGCAAACGCACACGCACACACACGCACGCACGCACTACATACAACCTGTTTTACTTTCCATTTCTATTTTAAGAGCCTCAAATAATTAAATGTGCCAAAAATAAAAGGACCTAAGCTAAAAACAGGTTTGACTCATGAATCATTTCCCGTTGGTTCCATCGCTTGCTGTTCTCACTACATTACTAATTTCTGGCTTCCTGAGTGGCATTTACCTGGTGGAGGATGTTTATCATTCTTCCAGTTCTCATTAACATTTATTATAAGAGATTGTTTTCAACTCTTTCCTTCGTACTGTATTACATTTTACCTCTAAATAATTTTCATAATTTAAGTTACCTTCCTCGAAACACTTTCACCTCACTTCATTAAATTTTCCAGTCTTCTCATTCTGACTCTTTTGCTCTCAGAGAAATAAGTTTCATTACTTCAGTATTCTGGTAAAATGTCCATACCATCCAGTATTTACGAAAATATCTTTACCACGTTCAGCGCAAAAATGAGGAAAAAATTATGTTCCTCGATTTATTTTACATCACAGAGCTATTAATTCCTTCTCTCATCTTTCACGTAGTCTCTGAATTATCTATCCCTTTTCACCTATTTTCACCTTCCGTCATTCAGGTATTCATATCTCAAGCCTGCCTGGCTTTATTTCACGTGACTTTCAAGATCTTATTTACCACTCATTGCTACCATTTTTGCAAGACACAGTAAAGTCGATTCCTGTCCTGCCACTACCTAATCTTTTTTCATATATAAGTACCTGTACCTTCATTCATCTAAGTATTCATATCCCACACTATTCTGATTTTATTTCACTTGAGTTCCAGGATCTCAGTTACTACTCATTGCCACCTTCTTTAGAAGACTCAGTAACGTCGACTCTTGTCCTTGTTTTTAGCCATTAGTGTCTACTCTACCGAAACACCAAAACATTCAATGCACTTATCGCTCCATGAAATTCATCTTTTTAATTGAAAAAAAGATGGCATTGCTTCCAGTTAAGTCTTTCATAAAGCTTTAAAATCATCTCATTAAATAATACATGCAGATCCACAGCGTCTTCACCTCCTTATCACCCCATTCAGACACACTTGCCACACTCACTCACCTCATAAGCGCACCATTCCCGTCGCACCTCAATATACACGACCACTTCACTCAACTCACCTAATGCTCGCTCATGTTTTATATTCATTGCTTATAATATTCTCAATAGCGTCGCCGATGTCTTGAGATCGTTTTTTTCTCTCTCCAGGATTCAGCAATAGTCGTATGCAGGGACGTAAATCTTGACGTTAGACGAGGTGACGCTCTAACTACGGCTCCAAAATTGTCACAGCGAGGTGTTGAAAATTTTATCATTCATCCATTTAGTCTGCCGATTCTTGAGAGAGAGAGAGAGAGAGAGAGAGAGAGAGAGAGAGAGAGAGAGAGAGAGAGAGAGAGAGAGAGAGAGAGAGAGAGAGAGAGAGAGAGAGAGAGAGAGAGAGAGAGAGAGAGAGAGAGAGAGAGAGAGAGAGAGAGAGAGAGAGAGAATTTTATAACATCTCTAAGTGATGGTTCAAATTTTTATATAAAACGCAAATATAACGAGAAATCTAACCTCTGTTGTAAAGTAAAATGTAAGTAAAGCACATAAAAAAGGAGAGCACTCCAATAGATATATAAGTACAAGAAAGAAAGATAAGCAACTATACTTTCGAGACACTAAGAAACTCACTCATTCACACACCTCCACACACCCTCATCCCCTCCCTCACCTTCCCCCAAGACACACACACACACACACACACACACACACACACACACACACACACACACACACACACACACACACACACACACACACACACACACACACACACAGTCCGGTGATATTAGGATTTTAATGGAGCGAATGAATATAATCTGAATTTTTTAACATGCAGAAACACACGTTTGCGCCGCCAGTGACAAGCACCTCTTTTTCGCTCGCCTAGACAAACAGCGTTACTAAAATATTTCACGAGGACGCGCAGTCACTGAAGAATGTCACTGAGGAAGAGCACGAGAGGGGAAGAGGGGAAGGGGAAGGAGGAAGAGAAGGGATAGGAGAGGTGTGGGAGATAGGAAAGCATGAAGGAAAGAACGGGAGGGGAGACTGGAATGGTGTGGGAGGTATAGAGAAGGTAGGAAATGGAGGAAGAGGCATTGGGGAGACATTACTAGAGGGAAAAGACATTTATTAGGAGACGAGGATGGGGGGCGGTGATGAGGAAGACGAGGAGGAAGGGGACAATGTGGATCGGAGGAAAAGGAACAAGCCTTATGGGACAGGAGTAGGAGCGACAGGATGGGAAGTGAATACGATGCAAGAGAGACTATGGAAAAGAGAAAGGATGAGGAGTAGGAAGAGGATATAAAGACAATGTGGAAAAGATAGAGGAAAGGAGGAACGACTGAAGGGGAAATAGGTGGACAATATGGAACAGAAAGATAGTAAGGAGGGATTGTGGGAGAGAGGGGGTGAGGACCAGAATGAGGGGACATGAGGCAGACTGGTGCAGAAACATAGAGGGGTAAGGAGGGAGAGAGAAAGGGGATATAGCGTGCAATCTGTAATTTCAACAAGATTGAGGAGCTGGAGTCCATTATCTACGATGAGGCGTCGCACTGACCTCCGCAAGACTTGTCGTTGGCGGTGAAACTTTAATGTCAGAGAGTATCGATGTTACTCATGCTGAACACAAGGCACTCAAGCACAGGCACAGCTACGGTAATGCTCAGGAGTTGGGTAACCTGTACGCCAACTGTTTTACGTCTTCCATCTATCTTATATCCTCTGATCTATTAACAATCTTACGAATTCTAATAACTGACTGTCTTATTGAGATTGACGGAAAACTTGCAACACAGAGGAAGGTGTGTGCCTGTTACTCGATTTCCATGTATGTGACTCTGCTGCACAAAGAGAAAGGGAAGGGGACACACATAGATAAGAATGATATCGGGGAAAAAATAAAGACAGTGTCGGAGTGTGTTCTGTTATTCGACTTCTCACCATGACTATACATGACTCTGCAACACAAATAGAAGAAGAAAAGATAAAATTACATCAATGAACATAAAGATGTGGCAACATAAAAAAAACCACACATTTATATCTAGTGCACAGTAATTTATAAGCTGTGAAGTACTTTGTGAACGAGTGATTGAAGGAAAAGGCAAAAAGAGAGAATAAGGAAAGGTGAGAGGGGAGGGATATAAGTATAAGTAATGGAAATAAGGAATATAACAGAGAGGGATAGGATAGAGTGAGGGAGGGGTGGAGTGACAGAGACAAAACATGGATATAGAAAAGTGAAAAGAAAGCCTCTTAATACATCCTTGACTAAACAACACCTGACCATCTCGGTCAATCAGTTTTCTTGTCTTGCTCCGTGTTAAGTCAGATGGTTAATTTCCACACCTCCACCTCGCCCTCAACACCTTGTACGTGTTCGTTACTCAGCAGCATGGCGCCTCTCCTTTCTCTTCCCACGGGCCACACGAAGTAAGAAGCAAAGACTCTCTTCTATAATCTTTTGGCATGAAGGAAGGAGTATTTTAACAGTCAATTCTGAAAACCTTAACTCTCAGACTGAAGCAATTACGAGTGGAACGTTCGAACCACTTAGCCAAAGGTGACGGAACCAATGGGTCGTTTAATTGGGCTTTTGTGCAGTCAGCAGGTTAATTATGTTTCCTTTTTCTGACGAGCATTTCACAGAACGATCGAAATCCATGAAGCATCCGATTGATTTTCATTGCAATTGTAGATTATTCCGCTAAATTCCTCAATATATCGTACAAGAGACAAGGATCCTTTAATTTACTCTGAGACTGAATGAAGGACGGACGTGCCTGGGTTTCGATAATAATGTACGTAATTTATCCACTGAAAATGTGATAATGTACAGTACACATACTAAAATTTGTCAAAAATACAGTGACAGGCTGTGAGTGACAAAGGAACGGAGGGACAGAGGTTAAAATTACGGTAAAAGTATTAAGACATCGTGATAAGACAGTGGGATAGCCAGAAGAAAAAAGGAAATAGAGTAAGAAGAGAACTGATTAATCGACATATTTCTGGCCTAACGTCCCACAAACAAACTCATTTTAAAACATAAAATATCAAACACAGCAGACAAAAATAACTCCTCGAATGTCTCGGCTATTGGTGGAGGAAGCTGCGGAGATGGAAAGGAAAAAGGAGATGAGGGGAAAATAAAAAATGAAAAAAGAGGAGAGTCAGAGTCAAAATGAGAGGTTGACAAAGAGGTAAAAACAGTGAAGGAGGATGGAGGAGGAGGAGGAGGAGGAGGAGGAGGAGGAGGAGGAGGAGGAGGAGGAGGAGGAGGAGGAGGAGGAGAAGGAGAAGGAGAAGAAGAAGGAGAAGGAAAAGGAGAAGGAGAAGGAGAAGGAGAAGAGAAGAAAAGAAGAAGAAGAAGGAGAAGGAGGAGGAGAAGAAGAAGAAGAAGAAGAAGAAGAAGAAGAAGAAGAAGAAGAAAAAGAAGAAGAGGAGGAGGAGGAGGAGGAGGAGGAGGAGGAGGAGGAGGAGGAGGAGAAAAGAAAGAGAGGTGTCAAGGGGCACTGGGCGGAGGTGAAAGGGTTCCTGGCGCAAAACACACTAGGTAGGGAAGGGGCGGCCGGCGTGATGGGTGCGCCGCCAACCTTAAGAGACGGTCATCTGTGAAGCTCTCGCTGTCCCTATCATTACCGGCGGGCCAGACGGGACGGCACTGCGGGGCCACCTTTCAATAATGATCACGTTCCACTAGTATCAAGCCAGGCGATCACTGTATCTGTTTGTTTGTCTTTTTTTCTTGACTCTCTTTCCCTCATGTTTGTTTAGCGGGTGTAATTTGCACCACCTGCCGCAGAGTGGATGGGGGATAGGAGTGTAGTTGTCTGTTACCCAGAGTGAGGCTTGTAATATCAAGATACCGCCTCGCTCTGCACCTCTCATCACCCTCTGCGATGCCTGGGACCCGACCCTCAATTTCGCTTCGTTGTGGCTGCCAATTTAGTTGCAGTTGTGTACGTTTTTTGGGGTGGAGGCTTTACGGGTGGAGTGTCGGGTGGTGGATGGTATGGGGGTGAAGCGTGGTATCCTCCCTCGCTGGGTTTCAATACCCGTTGATATGATAATGAAATTTTGGCCCATTGAGTTAAAGAATGTGGCCGTACGGTATAATCGCGCGTGGTTATCGTCCTGGTAATGTTTGCAATACCATCTCCAAGTGGTAAGAGGGAACCGGCCTTCAAGCACCACAGTGTCATTAACAGCCACTAGACGGAAGGACTGTGTACTTTGAACCCGTTTAATGCAACGCAATTCGACACCCAAATGAGTAAGTGTTTGAAACAACCGTAATTAGGCGCTAACGGATAGTAATGATAAGAACAGAGGCAGACATATAAGGGGAATTAAGAGGCACTGGCCGGACTAGTGGTGGAGAAGCCTCATGGCCAGGGAGGAAAGCATCGGCCTGCTCACCAATATACACGTGCTGGTGCCGTGTCGTCCATGTTCTGTGTTAACGGATGGATAGCACAGATCGAGGGGCACAGATCGAGGTTTACTGGTCAGTCCAGGAGTTGCAAACACATAAACAAGAGTAACATAAGTATCAGACAGTTGAACCGTGCACACCTCCATTATAGTTATTCTCTCGTCACATTACCATTCGGGAGGCGACCATATCGCCGCATTGCTGGAGAATGACCGAACCGAAGACAATTATCATGCTACTTACATTCTCGTTGAAATCCTTGATGGTGTTGAAGGTGTTGCGCTAAAGAAGTCATTGATGTCTTGTTTTTAGTTGACATGTCGGGAGAAACTTTGTTGTTAATAAAGTCTTGACGAGGCTGCTGCAAAAATTTTAAATTTTACAGTTATAAATCGTGATTATTTTTTTTCTTCTTGCCGACGAAATAAAAGACCTAACTAAAGGAAAATTTGTAGATGTTTTAATTTGATTTAGGAAAAAAATATGCTCAGAAATCGACGTGGTCAATCTTTAAGTAAACGCAATCATCCGCCAGACTGCACAAAATAAGGATTGATGTTACCGCGAATTCAGTGATGAGGGACAATTGCACACCAGACGAGCATTAGCCTTGCATTCCTGACAGTGGATAGATAATTAGCGATAGATGAACTGCTTTTTGCAATACTCGAGACAGGAAATACAGGATTAAGCAACTAATGAACACTAATTTATCCTACTAATCAACCTAACATCATGGATAAGAAAGTAAGGAAGAAAAAATATTCATGTGGGAACAGAGAATACGTTCTACTGAATATAGCTTCCCTTTACAATATACTGGTACTACAACGGGGATATCTATTCTTGGAAGTTGCTGAAAGTTCACTGTCCTCCTACACACTGCAAGTTTTCTGCCCTACGACAACTATGATTCACCCCTATTTCTATCAAGCACATTTCACCTATTCTCCTTGAAACTGTGAAAAAAAATCTTCCCTTATCTTATTGTGTTCTAGGATGAGTATGATTCTGTATTTAGACGATCGTATTCTTTTTCAAACTTTTACGTATCACCTTTCCCAAATAGAGGGGCAGATTTCCTTTTATTATTTTATTGTGAAGACAAGCCTGAGTGGTCGTTTAAATTTTTCTTATTCTTCATGGAGCAGTAAAAAAATTCCCTTCATCTTTTCATTGGAGGACACAATACTACAAATGAGAGTGAGTCAGGGAGCTAGTCAAGGCAGTCTTCATATCGCCTCGCTGAATGACAACCTTCACCAGCATTTTAACATGGTTCTTTAAATCCATTTCATCTCAGCACTGCACAGGACCACAGACAAGACCACCAAGTGAGCTCCGCCCTCCCACCCTTTGTTCCCTTTTTAAGCAGCAATGCGTGGCGCTCCGAGCTTAAGCGATGCATCCTTTATCTTTGTGCTGACTTAACTCGCGGAAAGAGATCTGGATGAGGAGTGACCTCGCTTCGGGCAGCTTACCCAAGTACACTAGAGTCAAAACAACAAGTAGAGTTCCTCACTCGTCGGGGACCAGACAGCACTAGGGCTTCATTATACCTAAACAAACATATAATCACATCCCATAAAGCAGCAACCTGTGCCGGCGCGGGGCAGGGCCGAGGCAGCGACCATCAGACAGGCACCTCCTTGCACGGCCTCCTCCTTCCCTCCCTCGCTTCTTCACCTTCCTCTCCACCACCTGTCTTCTCCCCCACGCCTTCCCTTCCCCACCCTTATACCATGCACTTTTTACGCACCCTTTTAACTGTCAAATAAGTATACGCTGTCAGAGACCTTTCTTGAAATACTAAAAAATAAATCGCTTCTGCATAGTAATTAATACATATTGGATTCCGATAAAGTGAGGTTTATTTCTGCGAGGAGCCATTAGCCCGGCGTGCGGGGTCTCGGAGTAAGTAATCAGCAGCCATTAGAAAGCCCATAAACAGGGTTACGAGCCACGTACACTCAGTTACAATAATAGAGTTAATTAGGTAATTGGTGGGCTGTAAAGATGCTAATTTGTTTGAGGAAATAAATGACAGCTTCTCTAATGTCGCTCCCGTGTCTCAGCCGCCAGGCCCATTGTTCGTGCCCCCATCCACAGCCACCACGCCTGCCCGCCCCCACGCTCCCACACACCCAGTCTCCACACCACCTCATTTTTCCCCGCTCTAGCCACACATGCTTCGCTCCACACAGCACCACATCCACTCTCCATCCCCACCCTTTATCTCTCATCACCATTCTTTCCAGCTCTGCCCCTGTTCTCCATTTTCCATACTCTGCCGTGCACTGAACTGTCGTACTTTCTACTATTTATATACAGTCGCTTCACCTTTCCTCCCTTTCTACATTTCCTTGCACACAGCATTCTACTCCACGTCACTTCACTCAGCGCCATGCCACCCATTGTGCTTCATATCTTTCCGATCCACCCTGCAATTCCTCCTCATAAACCTGCTCCACATCTCGTCCCGCTTCACTCTGCAGCCAGCGACACACTCAGCTCAGTCACTCCATCACGCTCCACAATAATCCATTGCAAGACTAAGTCACAAGACACGCCAAACAGGTACAAGAATGTTCACGGGTCCGGCTAAAGGAACACAGCCTCCGAGGGACTCTCCTCCACACTCAGGTAGGTGTTTGCGCCTCGTCTTTCCCTGGTGGGCCAAAACAAAGGTCGCCAAGACAAGTTCCATAATGCAAATTGTTCAGGTGTTCATTGCAGACACACAAACAGGGAGTGAAAATTTTAATATGGCATTTCCTTGCATTGTTACGGTTTAATTATCGTGTAATATCCATAATAAACGTTCATTTAAGTCACCGCGGCTCAGGGCTGTGAGGGACTGCACACTGACCGCCACGGCTCCTGCTGCCTGCCTCACGGGAGTGGTTAGTCTCCAGCACCTGGCGTCTCCTACACCTGGCAACCTCGACACACGGTTTTCTGGCGCATAAAAAGTTTGTTTCCATTAATGCTAACCTTGACTTAACGAAGCTCTTGGCAAACATCATCTGCATGACCAACAATACCCCAGCACAGCCTCGCTCACCACGAGCACCTCAAACAAACACTCCCGCACTGGAAAGCAATTCCACGACCCTTATGTCCATCTTTGTCCACTTTCTTGGCCCTCCCTCTCTCTGCATCCGGAGCGAGGGGCCACACCTCACATCGCTTCACAGAGCGCTGTTTCACGAGCAGCTGCCTTGGGTAAACAAAAAGACACAGGCGTGGAACAACGTTACGTTTATCAGGACATTAATCATATTTGTTGGCTCCTTGGGCAGTGCGGAGGAAATTACTGTCAGGAGTCCGAGATGCCCGGGTGTCGGGACCTGAATGGCTGGGTGATGGCTCGTAATACGTCACTGGCAATAAAATACAGCAAACATCCCTGGGAAACATGCTGTGCACGCCGCGCCCTGAGAGAGAGAGAGAGAGAGAGAGAGAGAGAGAGAGAGAGAGAGAGAGAGAGAGAGAGAGAGAGAGAGAGAGAGAGAGAGAGAGAGAGAGAGAGAGAGAGAGAGAGAGAGAGAGAGAGAGAGAGAGAGAGAGAGAGAGAGAGAGAGAGAGAGAGACGAAGACACTGCAAAAGATAAGTAAATAAATAAACGAATGATTTAACAAATAAATGTATAATCTAATACATGAAGTAAAGAAGAAACGAATACACAAATATAATATCTTTTAGTTACTAACACTTGTTAAGGAAAAAGTTTTATCCACCGCCATATTTGCTTCGCAACTCCCAGGATGGACTGGTCCACGCTAAGCACCGCTCCGCTGCCGCCACCGTCACCGTCACCTTGAGTCACTGCAGTGCCCCGTCTCCGTTGGGTCAGTCCACGGGGCCTCCGCGTGACGTAATGCTACACAGGAGATGCACGACGGCAGCGACAGTCAGGAGGACACACAACGGTGCCCACAATGCACCATAACTTGTTGGTGTCACATTATGTGCAAATACTCGCCAGTTTATGTGAATGGGGTCCTATTCCTGTGGAACACAGGGCGGCCTTCTTTTTAAGGAAAAGAAGGGAGGGTTCTGGAAGTGTGCTTGTGTAGGTGAGGATGACGTAGTGGTGGTGGTGGTTGTAGTGGTGGTGCCAGCGAAGCCTTCGGAGCTAAGTACAGCGCAAGTTGCTTGTAGTTACAAGATAGCTATAGTGTATACAATAACTATCTTGTACTAATGCGAATGCCATTTTCATTGGTATGAATGAGAAAATGATTAAATTTCTCCTATTTCACTTGAAAAGTCAATATTACGATCAATTCTACACTCCTAACACACACACACACACACACACACACACACACACACACACACACACACACACACACACACTCATGACTCATACACTGGCAGGAAAATGAGACATGAGACAGTTAAGAGCAACGGAATGAGGCATATCTTGGGAAGGATGAGGGGTACTGTATACGTGGCAGAGTAGACGAGTGCCATTGGTAGGGCAAAAAACGTACGCAGCAGGGTGAGAGATATTTGCGGTATACGGTGAAGAATGTACAGCGCTGAGATGGGTGAGGAGTTACATGCATGGTGTGAGAGCCTCGGCACTGCAGTGGTGATGAGGTACAGACTTGGCGGAATAAATCACTCCTCGAGACGACCGTGGCTTCACACTGGCCTAATATTATAACGTCAATGAAATAAAAGAGTCATGCATAATGTATCCGCGATGAGCAGAGATAACCTTGGGATGCGATGCCCGGGCGAGATACACGAGTCGGACTGAGCTGCGGCCAGTGATGAGCCAGATTACCTCAAGCTACACGGGTATTACTGCACGGTATTCTAGGCCGGACGTCGTGCCGCACAATCTTCCTTCATTATGTAAAGAACAGATACAGAAAAGTTTGCAGTTTACTGAATATCGAGAGTCGACAGCAGTTTTATCTTTATACATATTTCTATGAGCATTTTATCAAGACATCTAAGATAAAGGGATATGAAATAAGGAAAAGCGTAAGGGTAGAAATGCACGAAGCGATGCAACTTATGAGATTAGTCTGGTCTTATTTCACTTGCAGGAAGAAAACAATCAAAACCAAGACTAAACAAAGGGTCCACTCTTGACTAGTGAGTGAAAGAGGTGGACACACTCTCCCGCAGATGACGCATTATTACATCAGACTGGCCACGAAACCCTCTTGAGATCTCCCTTTTCGTACCTCTCTCCGCTTTTCCTTTCTCTCCATTCATCCTTTATGCTATCCTTACCAGCCCCGTCCCTTGGCTCATCCCCGCATCCCTTCTCCCACGGCGTCTCCTGAAGAGCCTCGCCAGACAGACGTCCTCGGGTCCCTGCAGTAATACTTCCGCCCGAGGCCAGTTCTCTGTTTCAATTATGATGATTACAAGGTGATTCGGTCCGTGTTGGAAAATAATGCACGGCTATGCACGTCAACGAAATGTCATTATAAGGCTCTTTTTGCTGCTCTCCCAGGGGTCTGCCAGTCGCATGGACACACTCCACTACTGTATATACACGCACATCTATCGCCGCACGCACACGCACACAGGCATGCACGCACACATACATACACACAAACACACACACACACACACACACACACACACACACACACACACACACACACACACACACACACACACACACACATCATCATCATCATCATCATCATCATCACCATCTCCAGGCGGCGTGTGATACCAGGTCCTACCAAGAAGGGATGACAGGAACACGGGCAATAGCGAGTGTCATCTGGGGCGAGGTGGCGCGTCTAGAGGCCAACGGAGAAAGAAATCACCGAACCCACACTTGCCCAAGGGAGTAAAACCATCAGTGTGTCACCCTCAGTCCACAGCCCAGCATCTCCCTGTAAGTGACCCGCGCCGCCCCAACATCAGGGTGTGGCGGTGCACCAAGCCTCTCATCCCAGGTGTCACTGAGCCTGTCATTGGGATCGTCATCGCTGCTCCATCCCGGTCTGGCCTCCTTCACCTCCTCTGCCTCCCGTCGCTCCGTCTCTTTTTAGGTTGTAATGCACTGCGCTTCATGACGTGTCGCTATCATGTGGAAATGAGTGGAAAATGAGCATTTTTTTTCTTAGTTGGTTTTCTTTTTGTCTGTTTGGTGCATTTGAAATATTTAAAGATTTATTCATGGTCACATTATAATGAGGAAATAAATCGGACTGCCTTTTATTGTTGCAAAGGCCACCATCTGTATAATATTTATATAGCTATATTTTTTTTTTCTAAATAGGTGTGTTGTAAGTCATTTCTCGTGATGGATATTACGATGAAGTACAAAAATCAAGAAAAGTTGAGGGAATTAAATATACTTAAAATAATCTGAGACTTCGTTTTCGGTAAGGAAAATTGAAAATATAAATGCATTGACTATGCATCTTATGAAAATGTTTAATTCTACCGCACCATTGTAAATTTTTGCGCTATACTATGGCAAGTTGAAAAGGCTAAGAATGTTATTACACCCTCAAGGCACAACACCATTTACGTATAGAAATGAGTGGAAAATGAGTTTGCTTTTTACACTTATTTCTTCCCACTGCCATCATGTGTCGTAATGGTAGATGGTTTGCGGACTTCACCTTCTCCTAACATACGGAACACCTCCTTTAAGACCTCGCCGTGACGGGAAAATGACTGGAAAATTGGTGTCGAGTTTTTCTCTCTCTAATGACTTTTCTTCATTTCACTGCAGTGCGTTGTAACTTTGGGGCGCGGGAGCGTTGATGAAAGTGACAACTTAATCCATAATGACGACCAATCCCTCCACATTACTTGGCAGGTCCTGAGGAATATCCTCGCACTTCAGCTAAAATTGTTCGAGTAGAAATATCCTACTTTACTTACTATTATACAGGTGTAAAGAACAAACTTTTCGATAGCTATGGGAAGTAATTTTGTATACATTTCACGCCTTTTGGAGTAAACGAAAGAAGAACAAGAAAATAAAGTAAAATAAATTAATAAGTGAATAGATAAATAAATAAATAAATAACAAATAAATAAAGATAAATCGACATACTATTTGAAGTATTTTAGTCAGTGGAGTGGTGATGACGGGATAATTGCATTATTAGTTTTCTTCGTGTTTTCAGATGAAATGGTTTCTTCGCACATATCGGTAAAATGACTTGGTGTTTATGCTGTCTCACGTACAAGGATGGAAGACTAATGACGTGAGAAGCGATTACGCACGTATCACAACTACAGTCACATTAACAACAAAGTAATGTACTGTACGTGTAAAGGTCAAACTACAACCATCACGCAAAGGATTTATTTATTTATTTTTTTTTTTCGTATTTTCATTTTTTCATAAGGATCGTCTTCTGCTGGTACATTTTGGTTCCCATGCCCACTTTTCTTGCCTTGCACGTAAATACAAGTTGATCACTACTATCAAAACCGCCACCATTGCCACCACCACCACCACTACCGCCAAATTCCGTGTCTCACCATCCATATCAGTTGATTTTTGTTTCCTATGTCGTCTTTTCCGGTCTTGACGAGTGTAAATATCTCGATCACTACTATCAATATAGCCGCATCCGTCGCCGCTACCACCACCACCACCACCAGATCCCGTGTCTCACCACCCACGTTAATTGATTTCCTCCCATTGTCTAAGAACAGTGGCCATGTTTACGCGGAAAACTTGATATCTGGTTGAGGAGGAGCCGTACATCCTCCCTCGGTTCGGCAGCGGCGGGAGGTCCCAGCCGCCCGACTCGCACCTGTCCTCTTCCCCTGGTCTCGCGAAGCAGCTGGTGGTCCTTCCCGCCCTGTCAGTCCTCCCGCAACAACATTAACCTCCCCACGGTGTCTCGTGCACATTACAACCTTCCTCTTCACATCCTACTCACCACAATATAATCTAGCGTCATTTCCTCAGGCGTTCAATTTTGCATCTTCTTCACGCGCGAACATTCTCGTTACCAAAAATTACCGCGGTGTTGACGTTCCGTGGCGCCTCGTCCTGACAGGCTGTGATAGCGGTGGTGGTGGTGGTGGTGAGGCAATGGTGGCGGTGGTTTTCGCTGTGGTTTCCTTCCTCCGAGTTCTCGTTAGCGTCTTCTGACACCGCCAATGATGCTTTCAGCTTTATGAGTACACCTTAATCTACCGTAATGTTTCCCTGACAATCTCTTAAAGACGTCCTTCCTGATCCTGTAATGTCCGCCTGCCATCAGACGCCGGCGGGGGATTATTAGGCTCAGCACTCAACTTACGAGGCGACGACGCTCATGAAATAATTAATTCTGGCGGGAAGGGAAGAGCGGCGCTGGATTAACTTTACAAGGTCTCACAATTCCTGAAAACTGGAAATGAAAAGGTGAAAGTGATTCTGCAGAAAAAAAAAGATATATATAAACTGACAGTATATTACTTTAAATTCAATCAGCATGTATCAGGATTTACGTGAAAATATTTCGCTTTTCTAGTGAACACTTACCAGATACGCCTTGCTGACTTCAGAATCACATTGAAAATTTGCTGTTTAAATGCAATAGCTGAATCTTGGAGATAAAAGAAACACGATGGTTTATATATTAATTCTTAATATTGCACAAGTAGAACGATGCAAGGCGGCGCACAACATCCAGAAAGAGACATTGGGGTCATTTTATTTTGGTGATCTGCACAAAACTCGTCCACTCAGCACCATTTCATTTTGTATCATTAATTCATCTCTCAGACAAAGCCACGAACCCGAACAGCGGGGAGGGAGGTCGCCAAACGCAGAGCAGCGCCACGCCTCGACCACTAATCGGTGTTCGCATGAAACGTACTTAACAATTTTCAGGTTAGAACAACCACCGCAACAAAGACCCACCTGACGGAGAAGGACGTGGTCATCCCGCTACAAAAGGCTCTCATATCATGCAGCCCCGTCATCACGCCGCTAAATTAGAAAGCCTTTACCGACGAGATGACAGCTGATGGCAGGTATGATTAACAGTAATGCTCCATGCAAATTTCTGAATTGCGCCCAGGCAAAAACGGTGGGATTATGGCGCAGCGCCGGAATTGAATATGATGATAGAGGGTTGGCGGCTAGTGGGTCGGTGGCCGTTGATGGGGGTGGGGTGAGGCTGGCAAGACTGCCCTTCACCAGCGCCACCACCCCCAACCAAGCCTTTCCCATAATACCACCACCATCACCACCACCACTACACCTGATCCTCCCTACCATCTAGCATAAGCTTCCTCTGCCATTACAGTGTCGTACTCCACTGCTCTCCACCACCACCTCCTGCCTGGCTATCGAGTCATCGCACAATTCCTGATGACACCTGCGGCTGACCCTCGCCCTCCGCGGTGCCTTGCTCTTAGATAGACGAGTCACAGTAATAGCATGGCTGAGATCACAACCACTTACAAACGCTAGTTTCTTCTTTAAACGCCGCCTAACAAGCGTTCGTGTTGCTGTAATACCGAGGCTTCAGGTAAAGTTTTCCTCATTCAAGAGTTCGCCACCTCCAGTCAACTTGCCTTGACTATACGACATAGATTTTTTTTTTCTCTCTTTCTCCCTCTCGTGGTTCATTTCATGACGTCATCCCGTAATGGGACTCTCCTTTGGAGCAAGGCTCATCTTGACTCTTTTTTTTTATAACGAATGAAATACAAAGAATAAAATTTTTGATCACTTAATTATCACCATACATTTTCATAATTCAACTAAAGAACAGAGTCTTTCCACAACTGTATTCCCTCTTCTCTATCAGATATCTTTCTTCTCCAGGAATCGTAGCAAAAAAAGAAAAAAAAAAAAAAATCACGTCTTTATCAAATTTTATCTAATACTTTTTTTCACTGCCTATAGATTGCTATTCTGTTCCTGTAACAACTCATGTATTATCTATTCAGCACATAACATATTTTGGTAGTTGCGAAATCTCAAAACACATCCATTTATCAGCAGAGGGAACCAGAAGGCAGCTGTGCACAACTATGAAAGCCAGCAAGCACTCTACGACCCATTACCCTGGCCAGCCTCATCATGCACCCAGCTTCCATCAACCACCTGGGGGAGATGCCAAGACTGAGGTATAAAGAGACACTGGCCGATCCCCAAGTCCGCCGAGTGACTGCCAACTGGGCTAGGAAAAACACGTGCTAGGCCATTGCTTTCCCTTACAAACCCTCACAATACAGATGTTTTACGAGACATCCCATATCGCTCTCCCACGTCAAGAAAGGCTGCAGACATAGCAACGAGGAACTATGCAGAGATAAGAAGGCACGTTATGCTGATCTGTGCCAAGAAGACAATAGCAGGAAGACAACGCGGCTTGTGACGCAGTGACGACCAGTGTCAATCAAGGGACTTTCTCGAGTGACGGATCTCTCCTTGTCTGAACTGGCCGGAAATTTAAAACGAGAAATAATAGTACTTGGAATTAGCATATGGAGATCCGTGTTCCGAAAGAGAGAGAGAGAGAGAGAGAGAGAGAGAGAGAGAGAGAGAGAGAGAGAGAGAGAGAGAGAGAGAGAGAGAGAGAGAGAGAGAGAGAGAGAGAGAGAGAGAGAGAGAGAGAGAGAGAGAGAGAGAGAGAGAGAGACGAACAAACGGATGGATACACAGACACACACAAACAGATATAATCGGACCCAAATCAAACAAACCAAACTAAACTTAATTCCTAAAATGACACGGATTCTATTAGAACGATCAAGCCACAAGTAGTAGTCTTTTCCCTCTTCTTCCTCCTCCTCCTACTCCTCCTCCTCCCTTTACATTTCCTACACCCTCGAGCCTGTCGCCAGTTGCTCAAATAATAATGGGGCATTGAGCCGAGGCGATCACGCACACACACTTCAACATTCACTATAATACATTTGATTTCATGCCCGTCACTCAGGTCCTCCCGAAACGGCGGTAGTGAGGCGCCCAAAGGGAAATGCCACCGATTTTGTGAAAGGAACTATGGAGAAATAACAGGGGAAGAATTAAGTGTGTGTTGGTGATTCAAATACGTAGATAGTGTGGTTGTTAGTGGTAGTGGGAGTAGGAGAGGATGTGGTAGTAGTAGTAGTAGTAGTAGTAGTAGTAGTAGTAGTAGTAGTAGTAGTAGTTGTTGTTGTTGTTGTTGTTGTTGTTGTTGTTGTTGTTGTTGTTGTTGTCGTCGTTGTTGTAGTTGTTGTTTTTGTTGTTGTTGTTGTTGTAGCAAAAATAAGCAGTAATATTAAAACATTCAAAATTTCAGAACTAGAATTATTGTCGTAGCATGTAAAAGGATGGACTAGTAATAGTAGTAGTAGTAGTAGTAGTAGTAGTAGTAGTAGTAGTAGTAGTAGTAGTAGTAGTAGTAGTAGTAGTAGAAAGAACAACAACAGAAAAAAAACAACAGTAACAACATTTGAAATAATTGTATTGGAAGTAATTGTCGTAGTAGAAGTAGAGGGAGAGAACGTTAGTAGTAATAATAGTAGTTGCAGTGCTTAAAAGCAATAAGTAGAGTTGGTGTAATAGTAGTTAGTAGTAGTTATCGGTGACGACGTAATTGTAGTTAGTAAAGTTAGTGGCTGGGACGTGGTTGTAGTTAAGTAGAGGCGGCGGAAGAACATTGCCCCGCTGTCATCCTGTCTGTCTGTCTGTCCCCGCCACACCACACACTCGTCCCATCCCTGCAGCTGTCTCGCCTCGCACTGCTAAATTTATAATGACAACACTTGACTCGCCTCCCAACACTTGCCTAGACGCTCTTAAGGTCTATAATAATACCATTGTTCTATTTAGTGTTCTTAGTTATCAGCTATTACCTCTGAAAAACTGTACTTAAAAAAGAAGGTCTATAATAGCACTCTTCTATCTATCGCCAGTATTTATTAGTTATTATTTTCTCAGGGAATTATCAACAATCAAGCGTCCGAGGTGTAGTGCGGCAGAAACCAACCTTGTATGTACACCAACTGACGCTCACTTCTGCTTTGTTTGCGCGTCACACACTCGTTTTTTGTACCTTATAACAAGGGAAAACATCACACACACACACACACACACACACACACACACACACACACACACACACACACACACACACACACACGAGGCCCACACACACACACACACACACACACACACAATGTTATCATCGCCACAGCCGCGTCAGACAGGCCCACGACGCGTAATGGCGCACCACCACACGATCACGGAGGAAGCTGGGCTAAGTAAGGGCGTGCAAAGTTAAGACATCACCTGCTCCCCTTTCTCGCCACCCTCACCCCCCCGACAGGTAAACACTAATGAGAGCATCACACGAGGTAATCAAGACGCCGTCCCCTCCGTGCATAACTCCGGACCCCCTAAAATTAGAAGCTTAAACGGGCTCACTTATTCTCTCTTATTGCTTATGACTCTGTTAATAACGGAGGGAGGAAAGAAGGGGGAAGGGCTAAAGGAAAGGTAAGAAGGGAGTAAGAGAAAATAAGAACGTGTCGTCAAGAATAAAACTAGAAGGAATGAGAGGTGAAAATATGTAAGCTTCGCAGGGAAAGAAAGTATTAAAGTATATAGTGTGTTGTGCGGTTGTGTTGCGGAGTTTATAGCAAAGAAGTGTTGTAGTATGTTGTAGGTGTGTGTACATGTGAAACCAGCGCACACACACACACACACACACACACACACACACACACACACTCTCTCTCTCTCTCTCTCTCTCTCTTTTACAGCTTTCCAAATATATACCAAAATAACATATTAAAACAGTCACACACTAGAATTTTTTTTTTTTTTGTTTGTATTTTGATACCTTAAATTCGATCTAAAGTGAGAACACGAGACGTAGTACTCGTAATATGAACGTCTCATCCCCGCACCACCAGTCACCATGCATCAAAGGGCGTCACGAGGCAGACCTGGAAAGCACGTGACAATGTGAAGAGAGACAGAAAAATGAAACATCGTCCACTTAATAGCGCTGCAAACTGCTGAGTCGAACCGCCACTCCTTCACAGCTGCCAAACCTTCGTAAATAATTTCCCGGCGTCACCTGCACACAACGAGACACTCACGGTGGTGGCAGCAGTCGATGATTTACGATTTTTCTTTTTCTCATCTTTATCCTTTTATCAACACTTCATGGAGTCATCACTCTTCACTCATCCCGCCCACTCATCCACTCACACGCAGTCGTCACTACCACACCCTAATTGTTGCTTCAAAAAAGGGTTAATTCGCAAGCTAAGTGTTCCGAACGTTTCGAGCTCTGGCAAGAGTCGGGGTCAAGTCAGCTCGAGTGCATTACTGCGTATTTACAGCTCTGGATTAGCACCTGTCCAGCCCCATGATGAAGAACAATGCCCGTATCAGTGTCTATGTAATTACTGCTTAAGAGCTTTAATTACTACAGATACTATAATGACAATGGAGGGAGGGGAGGAGTGAGGGAGAGAACGGGAAGGAGGGAGGGAATTTTGTGCTATGTAGATACCATAACTTCTCAGAATTTTTTTATATTTTCCTCGGACATCTAACACACGCTGTTTGAGTTAATGGTAATCACGCGCATTTTCCTAAAAACTCGTGAATTACACAAGGGAGGCGAGCAACTATGGCATGGCAGTTCAGCAACATACTACCAAACAGATAACCTTCGTTCCCGCCACCATCTTGGGGACGCCAGCGAGACTACGACGAATATTTGTACTACCACACACACTGTCCTGGATCCATACCCAGGGAGTAAACAATCAAATACTTGGAAGTGACGAAAAAGCTAAGTGATAACAGAAAAAAATGTTGATTACGTTGGCATGACAATGAGTAAGCATGCATGGTGCATATAAACGTAATATAATACTCATTCTATGGTGGCTTCAGGATACTTGGGTTATTTTTGTTTCATTACCTCTTAACCATATACATACCTGCAGCAGTACGGCAAGGAAGGGAGATTGTCAGGAGTGGGAGAGGCGGTGGCGCACGTTCCTCTTCGGTCACGTCTCCGCAGTAATGATTAGGCACATGCGCTCTGGGATTTGTTGATGCTACGTAGATACTCGACAGAACCCGCGGAATTTGAATCATTATATGTTAGATACTTTCAAATTACTCATAACTAAAAACTTTATGAATAATCACAACCTATTTGTACTTACTTATTCATCTTGTACTACATAGCATATCACTATAGGACTATAGTGATATGTTATGATGTAGTGTAGGAAATGTTTAATTCTTTATATAATATATCTATATTGCAAGAAAAGACTTTAAGATATATAGAGAAAATCATTGAACACTGTGCGTAGCCTTTCCTCTAGCGTATGTGAATTGTCAGTTCATTGCAAATGTTCTTAGTATAGTAAAACCACAAGTACGTAAAGATTTACTTGGGAAAGAAAATTAAGAGCAAAATACTAAGGTAGTTGAAGATTAAATGGTGGCATCTGGCATGGACTCATCCCCACCACCACCATCACCATCACCAAGACCACTACCACTACTACCTTGCTTCATTTAATACCGAGTGACAGTTCATGTTTTACTCATCCAATTAGGTGTCTTACGATCGTTTTAATATTCGTGCCTACATTTATACTACACCAGGCCAGCGCACTCTCATTTATTTGTTGTTGCTCGCCCTACCATCTCATCCGGCGCCTGCGTACGTCTCTGCCTCATCAATATGTAATCACCAACAATATTTACGTCGGAGGATTATTTCTAGAACCTTATTTTGCCGGATCGAGAGGCGCTTCAGATAATGCGGGGGGAAAAAATCAGGGCGGATAATGAGCTAAACTAATCGCATCCCAGATGATATGCGACGTAGTGACTTGCGGCAATGATACGAGTGATTACATTGTTGAGAGAGAGAGAGAGAGAGAGAGAGAGAGAGAGAGAGACGGACGCAGTTAATGGTTCAGGAGAGTCAGTCACTAAAGGGAGAATTAATATATACAAAACATTCTCTTTATTACTTTGACCTTCTTGCTTACCTTACGTAGACCAGTGAAGTAAGTGCCAATAGCTTCCGTTCCAGGCACACACACACACACACACACACACACACTAGCTATTAGGAACAAGATATACTTTCTTCTTTTATTTACAGGAGAATTTTACATTTTATACACGCCAAAGGAAGTCAGTCCTTGGCACAAATATAAAACGAAAAACCTTATTACACAACAGCTTCTTCCTCTGCGTCTTGTCAAGGTTTGGGGGACGGTAATAACGCCAAGCTGAGGAGACAAAAGGACGAGGAGGAGGAGGAGGAGGAGGAGGAGGAGGAGGAAGATGTGGAGTAGGAGTATAAGGAGGAGGAGGAGGAGGAGGACCACATGGAGGACGCTTAAGGAAAGTTTGGTTTGTGTGTTGATATAGGGTGTCACATAGAAAAGGACGTAAATCACACACGCATACAAAAACACAAGTGACCTTCTGCAGAGATATCAACATAAGTATGTGTGTGTGTGTGTGTGTGTGTGTGTGTGTTTATTTGGCAATCGAGCCAGGGGAAAGTGGATTAAAAAGATTCATGTACAGATAATTTATGGCACATGCACATGAATCATTCGTAGGTAACAATAATCAAAACACATTGAAGATCACTAGTAGAGGTCACCAATTAGGTCAACGTACTCCTAGAACATGGCAGTCCACGTGCAACAGCAAATTATACATGAACTGCACCATTCCCTTAAACACCAAACCAACAATGTGTATGTTGTATGAATAATCTTAAGTTTGAACAAAAGGGACGTAATGTTGCATAGGAAGGTGTAAGAACCGCCACTGAACAAAGAAAATTAAGCCAAACACGAACGTAACACAAATTACAGCTACTTTGGAAGAGAAACTAGGAATATTGTGTAGCGCGTCTCTATATAAGTCAGCCACCCACACACCACCCGGACAATTCCCCTGACGAGGCACTAACGCTCACAAGGGCAAGTGGTGAGGAAGAGAACACCGAATGGAAGAAGTACTCGTAGTAGTTGTAGTAGTAAACAGCTAACATACTGAGGGAATGCAACACGGGTCCCCAACAGAACCTGACGGACGGAGAACATTAGGCAGAAGCGGACAGACGAATAGGGGGAGTTAGCAGGACAGACGCAATCGAGGCGTTGAAAAATAAAAATAAAAATGAGGGAACGACCGTCTAAGCACTAAACACATTCGCTACATAAGAATTTTTCGTTCTCCTACTAGTACATGGCTACGTGTAATTAATTTCACTGCGAGTCAGCACACAACGCTGGACTCTCATTAAATTTGACAGACCCTCTAATTCATGCACGCTAATTACCGTAATAACACAATCAGCGGATGAAAATGTTACGGATGATACGAGTACAGTCATGTTGCAAATATGAGGAATTTTATCTTTTTTCCTCTCCTCTCTTATGAACATGAAACTAACTTCGGTCTGTATGCACTTAAACGGTAAATGTATATACAGTATTAAATTACGTATAAAGTTTCCAAGATTACATATACATAGCAGGCTAAGTCAATAAGGTGAAAGGGGAGGGAATTAAGATGACTAACGACCCTCTTTCGCGTTACATTGCCGTGCGGTGCTGTGATCGAGGGGCATCACAACACCTGTCTCGGCACACCTGTCCGCGCCACCCAATACAGGATCCTTTAACCCTTCGCACCTGTGGCGAGGGACACCTGGTGATTACACTTAATTCATGTGTTACTTCCACATCGAAATCAGTTAACTTCAAGTACTTTCCCACGATCCCACGGTGGACGACTTCTCTCTCTCTCTCTCTCTCTCTCTCTCTCTCTCTCTCTCTCTCTCTCTCTCTCTCTCTCTCTCTCTCTCTCTCTCTCTCTCTCTCTCTCTCTCTCTCTCTCTCTCTCTCTCTCTCTCTCTCTCTCTCTCTCTCTCTCTCTCTCTCTCTCTCTCTTTATAACATAGGTACTGTTTACATGCCTTCGAACGTGTGACCGAAGGGAAGTACTAGGGAAGTGCCAAGGAAGTGTCAGGGGAGAAGTGCCCAACTGCTGTCTAACACTACACTTCCAAGGCTATTCTCTCTCTCTCTCTCTCTCTCTCTCTCTCTCTCTCTCTCTCTCTCTCTCTCTCTCTCTCTCTCTCTCTCTCTCTCCTTCCTTTAATTTTTCATACACTGTTTCTACTTCCTCATATCGTGGTCTGGGCTGAATGGACTTTTTGTTTCAGCAACACACTCCTGTTCCTTATGCTAATGTTGAGATAACTCGATCCATTTATTTGCCGTCTTAATGGCATTGCCACACAGTTCATGTTCCGTTTTCATTGTTTCTGCGCTCTCTCTCTCTTGCAGGGTAAGTGAGAAAATGTTTCCTGGTTTTCTTTCACGTGTCGCCTCACAGACTAAATAGTCATAAGTCACAGCACAGGTCAGGGTCACCCTAGGTCTGCGCGCTGCTCTCCTGCCCTCGGGGATCGCAGTCTTCGTCGCTCATCACGTCGTCCTCGTCGTATTCGATCATAGAGAGGTCGTCTTTGTCCTCAGCCTTGGTGGAGTCACTCTTGCTGCCGTCCGTGTCCTCTCTGGTGCCGTCCTTCTTGGAGCTGCCGCCGGATTGCTGTTCCTCCTCCTGCTGGACACGCTTGTGCTTCGTCCGCCGGTTTTGGAACCACACTTTCACCTGCAACAAGAAGAGAGACACTAAATAAAATGATAGATACAAAAAAAAAAAAAAAACATCCATCCTATGAAAAATACTAGAAAATTTTCATCTTGCCAGAAAAGAGAGAAAAGTAAAAATGAAAGAATGAAAAAAAAATATAATGGAGAGATTACGTAATGGTATATGTTAAGAAAACCTGTAAGACTGAAATGAGCTTTAAGAAAAAGACAAATTTTCTAATCAAGTTCAGTAAATATTCGGAAACCCTCCATGGGGCTCTTAAAATCGTACCATATAAGTGACCAACAATGCAACGATTTCTAATAATACACATAAATACCAATTACCCCATAAAACGTAGAAAAATGCCAATCAGATTATGAAAATGTACCCTGAATGTCTCCGAGGAAGGGATAAAAAACGCTCGTAAAACCCTGCCGACCTTGCAGTGTGCTCCTAGACCGCACGTTCACCTGAAAGTGTAACAAAAACACCCACAAGACTTTACCAGCCGTGTAGTGTACCATAAAAACGCGGGTGGTCCACTCCCACACCAATCGCAAATGGGCCACGATGGTTTTCCTGTTTGGTCTCATATCCGCTGCCGCTTCTGCTACCTGTCACTACCTCCTCACCTTTCCTGCCTCCCGGATGTCGTCAGTCGTTCCTCCTCGCAACTGCCTCGCTGCACATCATACCAGTGACAGGTCTTGGTGGTCTTCCTGGGACACCCTTGCTTTGAGTCTCACGGGTCTGTCTCAGTGTCATCTACTTCTTGCGTGGTATCGAATCAGGCTCTGAAGGATGCGAGCCTTCCTTGCGATGAATGATGTTACTATAGTTTTTTTCTCACTGTATCTCGACAGCAAATGTCTCGTAAATAATTTATGTTCCCTTTGCGGTTCAGGAAAAAGGGACTCGGAGGAATATACACATGAAAAGAGACTCGTTTCCTTCATGCTCTGATGCGAGAGATCAGTAAAAGTGACCCAAAACCTCATACCCACACGCCTTGACTCCTTGAAATATTATTCGCCGCAAAATCTCGAAATGGAAAGTGGCTGCCGAGGAGAAATATATTACAGTAATGATCATACATGGCCGATTTCCTGCTCAGGACGGCTGCCTGGGAGCGATGCATTATGTATTCCGGGTCACTTTCTCTCCCGTGGCTGCGAGGATGGCTGCTCGTGCCCCGCTGCCTTGCTCCTCGTCTTCACACTCCTTGTACGGACACCTTTGCTACATGTCCTTTCCTGACTTTCAGCAGCTAGCATACTTCTTTGTTCTATGCCAGTCTTCAGCATCACCACCATCAGTACCCTTTCAGCATGTTATTTTCTCTATTCTATGTCTATCATCAACATTATCACTATAATCTTTAGGGCGCTTTCAGTAATTTGCTTTCTCTATTGTTATCTTCCTGTCATCGTCATCATCATCATCATCATCATTATTACCAACAACAATATAGTTTTAAGCTGTTTATTTTCTCGTCTGTTCTGTTCCTGTTATCACCTCCATCTCCATCAGCGCATATGAAATGGTGGTACGGTTATAAATACATAACAAGCATGGAAGCTTTTACAAATACACACATGACAGTACGTTAGATATATAAGTAAACAGTATACATATACAATTCTGAGGTACAAAGGGAGGAAACACTTTGTTTTGACTGACATAGCAATCACGGGTATTTCGTCTTCTCACTGACATCACCACATCAAGGTCCCGTCAGTAATCTTGTATGTACCGCCTGAAAGAAACCTGGACCGGAAACAGGATAACACAAACATTGCTTCGTTCAAAGGATGATATTTAGGAATGCTTTATTTTCACACCATGACTATTATCAAAGGCTACAGTGATAATCAACAGGATTTTAAAGAATGTTTCTTCTGTTAATAATGTAGAAATCTTGTTGATGTGTTATTAATATTATAAAAATGCCTTTGAAAAACCGTGTAATTTCAATCAGAAACATATGAACATAGGGGAGGTGCGGCCAAACGCGTTTTAGAATTTGATTCAAAGTTTCACAACACTCAGGAAAAACACCATGAAGATATAACTCACCGTAACTATTACATGTACCGTATACTAATTTTGTGAACCTTCAAATATTATTACTTTCTTAAACCTCGTGAGCTCTCAAACAGGATATAACTTAATTTACGAACTCAACAAGCAACTATTACGTGTACGATCCAATCCTTCATTCCGATTCATTACTTTCTCTTCAAATTTTCGAGCATAATCTTCTCCTGACGTGACATGCAATTAGAAGTTCTCAATCTTAGTTTTGAGTTAAATCCACGCGTATCATTACCACGGCGAACAAGTGTGTAATGCCCCTTGAACACCACACCACAGCCACGCGCAACCAGTTGGTTCGTGCAGCGAAGGACTGATTGAAGGAAGTGTCATGTGGTTAACCGAGTGTGGGTGAAGCTAAGGTGAGTGATGAGAGTGAGGTGAGGGTGAGGATGAATATGTATGTAGTGTCTAATTAAGTAAAGAAGGAGATGGAATGAATTAAAAGGTATACTAGACTGATAGAGGTTTATTACAGTTATTACGAGGATTATAGTGAGTCTAAATTATTGATTGTTATGATGGCTTTGTACTGTATCTTCATTATCATCATCATTATCATCATTATTATCATGGAAAACCAACTGTGATTCTACTCAATGATGAAAGCCTTCCTCTACTTTCCTTACTCATTTCTTTTTTATCCTCCTCCCGTTTTTTCCATCTATTCCAGGCCTGTCCAGTCAAAGATTCCTAACTCATTGCCATTATCATCACTACCTTAGTCATCACCATCATCATCACGACCACACTGCTCTAACCAACACATGTCAGTAACTATCATCACCCACACCACCATCAGTCATCACCATCACAACTAACACACGAGTCACAAACTTTCATTATCAAAACAATTGCTATCACCATCACCACTACCACAATCACCATCACCACCAACATCGTCACAATGACCACCACTAACACGACCATCACCCCCATCGGCACCCCCATCATCATCATTACTACAATCACCACCACCACCACCACCAGCCCAGTCATCACCGGCTCGAAGAAGGAAACGATAAATATCAATAATGGAGACACACAAGTTGGCATTTATCAAGTTCAGTCAATAGCAAGTGTCCATTACGACCACCAGAGGGCCTGGCCGACTGGACGGAGAGAGGGAGCTAGAGGGGGTAGAGGGAGTGAAAAGGGAGAGAGAGAGAGAGATATAAGGGAAAAGAAAGATCGAGATAGATAAACAGATAGATAGGTGGAAAGATAAATATAAATAGATAGATTGATAGATAGATAGATAAATAGATACAGGAGAGAGAGAGAGAGAGAGAGAGAGAGAGAGAGAGAGAGAGAGAGAGAGAGAGAGAGAGAGAGAGAGAGAGAGAGAGAGATAATCGCCTTCTACTTCCCCTCACGTCTCAATGATTCGTGGTAGTTTGAGAAAAGGAAAGAAACAGAGAAAGATAATAGTGTGTGGAAGGCGACATTTCTGTACACACAAAAATAAAATTGTGACATTCATGAAGAAAAATGACTAGAAATGAATATCTTATGATTTTTCCTTAGATCTCCATTTATGCGATCTTTTTTTGTCATAATCTATCATGAGAGAGAGAGAGAGAGAGAGAGAGAGAGAGAGAGAGAGAGAGAGAGAGAGAGAGAGAGAGAGAGAGAGAGAGAGAGAGAGAGAGTGCAGATACACACAAAAAAAAAAAAATACAGACAGGTAGGTGAATTAATGGAAAGACAGACCGATACACAATACCTAACACACACACACACACACACACACACACACGCACACACACACACACACACACACACACACACACACACACACACACACACACACACACACACACACACACACACACACACACACACACACACACACACACACACACACACACACACACACACACACACACACACACACACACACACACACACACACACACACACACACACACACACACACACACACACACACACACACACACACACACACACACACACACACACACACACACACACACACACACACACACACACACACACACACACACACACACACACACACACACACACACACACACACACACACACACACACACACACACACACACACACACACACACATATACACACAAAGACGGCGTAAATAGCTTCTCTTATTGCCTGTCACCCCTCGCTGTTCCGCGCTACACACACATGCACACGCCGACAATCAAACACGCCGACGGATGTTTTGCACACACCACTGATAGAGGAGTAAACGAGGGCAACGCGTGCACTGCCGGGACCACAATGGACGACCAAGTGTTCAGCGGTACATAGAGAAAAAAAAGTACCACATTCACCCTCTGTTTCCTGTATCTGCATCTGCTGTACTTGTCCTCTTATTCTTCCAATGCATGTTTCATAATCCTCTTCTATTTCCTCCTCTTCTCTTATCCCATTATTCTTCCTCTTTGAAGATATGAGTAGTTTCTTCTCTCTCTCTCTCTCTCTCTCTCTCTCTCTCTCTCTCTCTCTCTCTCTTCTGTGTATGTGCGAGTTTTCTTCTTCTGGTGTTTCCTTTACATACTCTTTGTGTGTATGAAAGTCTACTAGTCTTTCTACTCTTTCTCCATCCCTAAATGTTAATAACAATGAGTAACTGTTTCTCACACTAACCTCGCTGTCTTATATAAAAATCACCAGGATATAGACCAAACTGTGGGAAGCAAAGGACTGAGGGAGGCTAAGGGAGAGTGCCCGCCGGTGATACACGGACTCAGCCTCACCTGACTTACAACACATTACGTAAGGTCTCAGGTGAACTTCGTGAACAAACAACATTATTCTCAGACCAAACAAATATTTTAACCTCATGATCATGATTTGTGATACTAGGAGGCTCCTTAGCATTGATATATCATGGTCTGGCCGCCTTTTTGCCTCTCCTCCCTCCATCCTTCCCCTTTCTTCCTCCTTCCCTCGGCCGCCCCTCTTGTCGCCCCCCCTGCGTGCCCTAGACAGCCTCCCGACTAGATTAACACGTCAGACTCCCCGCAGCCAACCTGTTATTACTCTCCTCGTTGATACACACTCTACTCCAGCTTTTTTCTTCCCTTTCTGCGGGGGTGTGGACGCTCCGGGCTCGTGTGTTTCTCGCTGTACAAACTAAATAGATTAAGGACTTAAGGTGCTCATGTAGCCAGCTGCCTCACCTCTCCCAGCCAGTACATGATAACCTCGATATGTGTGAGAGCGACTCGAGGAATGAGTTGCCTTAAGACGTATAGATGCTTCAAAGGTTATAGTAATGTAGTGTGTTTTCGTGGCGTATTATAAATCCATCTCCTTCATGGGTCTGGCAGGGGCGGCACCAAACGTTAGGAGTGAAGAAGGAAGCTACAAGTCACAGCAGTGTTGGCTAATACAGTCATTTACTCCCCTCTTTTCCTCCCTTCCTTCACCAGCCTTGCCCTCGCCCACAACCTTCTCTTAATAACATCTCTGCGCTCCTGAAATTTAAAGAAGCACAGCTCAATTAACTCTTGACTGCTGGAAACTAATGAGAGATAATGTAGGTCGATCTCCTCAGGACCTCAAAACTCCCTCCAGATTAGGACGTTGTATTAAGATCCCCACGTCCTTGAGAGGAAGTCTAAGTCCTCCTCTGCTGTCAAATCATCTCTCGCGATGACCCACCGCGGCCTCCAGGTCTTTTCCGTTTCGCTGTGTCGCTTTTCGAGACGCCCCGGCATCAACTTGGGGCTATTCGGACAAGCAGGTGATTATGCAAGCTAATTATAGGCGAGGGCTCGGTTATCAGCTTGTTGAGGCTGTAATATCATCTTACGTCTGAGGGAAAATGTTGTAGTGAGACAGAAGGGACGGCGGAGGCTCCATCACGGCGCTGTTAGGGCTTAATCATGACGTGGTCCTCCGCTGTTAAGACCTTAAGCCAACATTCTTAAACTATGAAGGCCGAGACTTGGCGCTACTCCGTCGCCCGACGCTTTCTTCCAAACAAGGGAATCTTCCGTGTCTCCGGTCTTCCAGGTGAGCTTCTTTACATTTTTATCTCATTTTAACATTTTTTTCGGAGCACTCATATAATTGAATGAGGGGAATTAAGCTTGTTGTTATTGTCTGAGGCCCCTGCATAACTACCTGTTAACTTACATGAGACTTCCTGCTTGCTGTTTTATTTCCTTTAAAAAATATTCTTTTTATCATGAGGCAGAGCATTTCTTTGTGGCTAGGAGGAGATGTATATTCCTGACCTGCCACCACCAGGAGAAGCCAACCATCAACATGCCTCCTCTTCCTCCTACACCTCCTCCTGGCCTCCCCGCACCTCACGTACCCGCCAGGGACGGACTGCTCTTGGTGGACGGCGAGCAGCGCGTCACGAGACACTCGCCTCGGGTAATTACTCCTAACTTCATTAATTACTGGGTTTATGTTGAATATTGCCGGGCGGCGCGCATAACTCAGCGGCGATGAACACCTCTCTTCCGTGCCGGACACGTATAACATGCAGCCGGTAACAGAACACCGCTGATTAAGCTGTAAACTGGCTCCTCCTCTGACATTTTCATTGGCAAGAATTGAAAGATATAATATTAAATTAAATCATTATCCCGCTGAGCTACGGGAACGCCGTCTACTTTATATTATGAAAATAACGTCGTGAGGATAAGACGGGGTCGATTACTGGCCGTGTCGCCGTGTATGTAACAATTACGGGGCATGCTAATGGCGGGGACGAAGCTCTAACTACAGTGTGGGCGCCACGTAGGGGGTCATCACGTGGCATCGCTGCACGTGGGGCCGCGTGACGGATACCTGGAGTGACCTGCGCCGACAGGCGTGACCCCCGTATCCCAGGAAACAAAAGAACAACATCTACAAAAAACTATGAAGAGCTACCTGTCTGAAGCATTTGCATCATACGTATATCTGGATGAGGAAAAATGGGAGGAGGAAAAAGGTCAGGGAAGAAAGCTTAACAGACCCAAAGCTATGCTTTGTCACTCACTATGACGTCGAAATGAAACGTTACAATATTCCGACGCATGGTGGAGGACTTCTTATATATGTTCAAGGATAGCTTTCATACAATCGAGTACCAATGTTGATTAGTGCATTATAAAAATATGACTCTTAAACCAAATTAATTAGGGTTTCCTTAACTTCATTCTGGCTGCAAAACTCATCAACGATCCGAAGAGACGAAATCGGGTTCCAAAGGCTTGATGTGTCTAGACCAACACAGCTCAGTCAATCCTTTCTAACCATTACGCTGTACTACTGAGTCGCCAGAAGCTTGATTAGTAACCACGGCTCCCTCACACTGAATAGACTTGTTATCTACGTCATCCGTGAACGCCACCTCCGGCTATATGAGCACGTGGCACGCTCCCTGAAACCTGATCCTATTCATTGACTTGTATCAGTGTAAGTGGAGGAGACCGCGGGGACGATCATAAGGGAATAGATTGATTGACAAGGCCGAAAAGTGTTAGGAGGAGGAGGAGGGTGCAAGCCGGGACGCTTGCATGGAGAGACTCGATGGTTACACGCTGATATAGTGACAGAGTGGCAACCTATGAGTGACAAAAAGAAGGAAGAGCTGACAGAGAATAAGATCAGAAGATGAGATAAGTAGTTCAGACCGAGGAGTGTGCCTGCCAGGACGCTTGCATGAAGAGAATTGCTGATATCTGAATGAAAACGAATTATGCAACCCCTTTATAGCCACAGAACTCATGTGGCTACGGAATGTTTGATAAAATCACTGCAAAGAAATAGTAGCTTTATCAAAAAAGTACTGCAAGAATATAAAAGAAAATACAGCCTATAGAAATACTAATTATTCATACACCTGTAACAGATGTATGAAATATTCTGTCCCCATTTGTATGTTTTGTAGCGGACTTTGAGAAACTACATGAGTGTGAAGAAGAACAAAGAAAAGAAGAGGAGGAGGAAGCGGTGGCAAGGGTCAGTACCTACATGGAATATCGAACTCAGATGACAAATATAACTCGAGGTCAAGGCTGAATATATGTATGTGTGTATTTGCCAGAACGATAACTGCTGCTTCAACAGTCAATGTGTGTGTGTGTGTGTGTGTGTGTGTGTGTGTGTGTGTGTGTGTGTGTGTGTGTGTGTGTGTGTGTGTGTGTGTGTGTGTGTGTGTGAAGTGAAGTCTTCCCACTCCTTCCGTGTGAGTAATTCGCCGGTAATCCGTCAAGGTAATGGACAGTGTATCATGCGCCTCGTGCGGCCGGAGGGAAAAGAGTCCATACACGAGGACCAAAAAGGTGCAATTTACCTGAGATACGGCAGTGGCCTCGTGAGTGCCGACCATCCATCACCATAATGACTTTCTAAATTAATGTAATCGTGGTGTCACTTTTTGCAAACTCGTATCTCACCTCAATTAAGACGAAAATATCTACACTTTACTATTCCAATTACAGACTCGTCCGTGAGTAGTGCGAATTTAAAACACAACAGCTGGTTAAACATCGCGAGTGTTGTGTAATGAAGGTGATGTAACAGTGTCTATTTCGGAGGATTAGACACGTCGGGTGAGTCACGTCCGCGGAGCACGTGTGGGGAGGAGGCAGGAGGAGATCCGAGGAGACGGAGAGGGGAATCTGGGGGACACTTTGAAGGGAGCGCTCACCCCTGGGAAAGGAGCAGGAGGAGGTGGTGACGGTGGTGGTTGGTGGTGGTGTGGTGGTAATGTTGCGAACACCCTGTTTGTTTGTTTCTCTCTCTCTCTCTCTCTCTCTCTCTCTCTCTCTCTCTCTCTCTCTCTCTCTCTCTCTCTCTCTCTCTCTCTCTCTCTCTGTAGTTGTCCATCCATTACATTTAAGTGCTTAATTTTGGTGCATAGTAGAAACAATTAAAACCAGGTTATCTTAATTTTTACCTTTATACGCGCACCTGCTTAAGCATTCTACCACAACTTGAAACTAATGACTTTGAGCTTAATTAGCTTTTCACACATCGTAACATAAATGTCTGCCTGTGCGCTGTCAGGCACTGCATAACACAACGTCTGAGAGAGTGACTGTAGGAAGAAAGCTACGTATTCTTGTGTGTTTGCCAGTGAGAATACCGGGGTGTCCATTAAGTCTGCAGGAAAGGTGGTTATATTTTTACATACTTGAATTTCTTTTTTTTTTTCAAGGATAATGTTATGCTACTAATCGATATTCAAATGTACTGGTTATACATATTTAGATGGTATGTTCAATCTCTCTCTCTCTCTCTCTCTCTCTCTCTCTCTCTCTCTCTCTCTAATCATTGATTAATAAAATTTTCCTTATTCTGTTATCACCAAGTAAATGTAAAGCTTAAAAATAAACTTGTTAGTTACAGCATAGAAAATGAATCAGTAAAGAAGGAAAAAAAAGAAAAGAAAAAAAAAAAGAAAACCAGTATCAAGAAACTTCACTAAACCGCCCACACACGCCACCTCACTCCACTTCACCCCTGCCATCTGCTCCTCCCTTCCGTCATGCCTCCCTTCCTCCCCGTCCGCCTCAATACGATACCGCTCTCTCCCTCTACTTAGCGAAAAATAACCAGGGAAAGGTGACAGGATTAAAACTGCAGGAGCGTCGCCCCCGGGGGTAATGACACGCTGACGATGGAAGGAGGAAGCGAGGGAGGGAGGGAGCAGGGCGGGGACTGACGGCTGTGACGGAGGAACAGAAGCACAAACAGGGTGAGGGAGAGGCCAGGAAGAATGCAGGAGGGTAAGACTAAAGGTACATGAACTGTGAAGACTGACATATGCAAGAAGAAGAGAGAGAAAGAAAAAAAAAATGAATATAGTAAAAGACACACAAAGGCAAGGAAAGACAAAATATGTGCGTAGAAACCATTATGGAATTATAGAGCAAAGTATCAAGCATAGGGATGAATTTGTCAATATTTATAACTTACATGACAATTTTATTTGTGGGCTAGTGAGGTACACTGATAGATGCTTGGATTGTCTGTGTCCTAGCTTAGGTAAGGACGGCTCAAGATGTATATAGTTTATGTTTCTTCATACCGTATTTAACAGGTATATGTGTCGTTGGGTGGGTGTTGACTTATAAATGTACACCTCATTTTGCTAGTAAATGCGTTCTAAACAAGACCTAGGTCACCGGGTCATCAAGTAAGTCAGAAGCAAGTAAGAAGAACACGCCTGGCAAGAATAACACATACACTGTATGTCAAAAAGAAAAAAGTAAAAAAAGAACAAAGAAAGAAAGCTCTTAGCACCAATAAAGAGTAATGTGAGAAAGCCTCCCACGCGGACACAAACCGGAATTCCAGTTTAATTTGAAGGCTTCTTTTAACCTTCAGTTATTAAATTTCTCGTTGTTTTGAGCGAGGAATGTGTGACAGTAAGCGACACGTGCTGCCTTGAACGCACGTCGAATATACTTTTACAAATGACAAGAAATAACAGAGGAAGCGGAACATATAAATAATGAAACCAGCAAATTATTTCTGGAGACAAACAGCGAAGCTCTCTGCACGTCATTACCACCTGTATGCTGAGTGACTCACTGATTTTCTGGGGCACAACACTGAGATCAAATGCCGCAGAGGTGAAGACTGAGGATGCTAAAGACACAGGAGGAGGAACCTAAGCATAGTGGAAGTGTCCTCAGGTCAATCAGCGCCTATATATATGGGTGAAGCGATCTGGTAAATAAACAAGCTCTATGGTGGGTGACTGTGTTTTAAGTTGCCTGTTTTACCCCCGAGGAGTTCCTGATGGCTAATCTTGCTTCGATGCTCCTCCGTGGTAAATATTTTTACAACTTGCTGAGATATAAATACTGGCTACAAAAAGTCTTTTAGCTAGGCAAAAAACACAATATAAAACGAGTAGTAGTGAGAGATCTACAGATAAAATTAAAATATCACTCTAATGCCCAACAGGAGAATATCTGACACCGTCACGCTGACTAAACGTTGGCCAACCACTGAAGGAACAGCCTGAAGCTACGAATTTAGTGAAACTTAAGTCACTGATTACCTCCATTAAGCAGCTGTCGGAGTGTCCTGCTGCTAGGAGAAGTAAAGGGAGGCAAGAGTGAGTTTACAACTATTAAATTGCTTAGTCGTTCTGCTCTGACGCTCAAATCTGCGACGAAAACAGTTCTTTCTTTTGTTACAGAAAATTACTACCTCTTCAATTACGTCTCGCTTTTATTACACATAAAAGTTTGCTTTTATTGCTAATTCAGACGTTTTTCCTTCCTGGAATTAATTAGGAAATCAAAGTTCAACGCTAGTGGCAGACGAGCACTGGACGGAGCACAAGGCGGCGCGGTGCGTGGCCCTCCACTGTCACTCACGCATAATTATAAAGAAAACTTCCGAGGGGGGTTCACATTCCCCTTACCTGACTAACTAGGAACAGCAACTTGAAAAAAAGAGCCACAAACACATCTAATACACACCGGGAACCACACGCAACGCCCAGATCTCTTTGTGGACACGCGAAAACCTGGCGTGTGCGTGGCTGTGCGTTGCAGCTCTTCTCTGAACTCAGGTACTGGTGGGCGGGTACATGGAGACGGCGACTCAGAGGAAACCTTACACCTCTAACGACGACGGCACAAACACACACACACACACACACACACACACACACACACACACACACACACACACACACACACACACACACACACACACACACACACACACACACACACACACACACACACACACACACCTACGAGAAAGAAAGACCACCAAAGATTAACATGAAAAAAGGAAATAGGTCTCAAGAGGGTGGCTGCTCCTATGCACTGGTACTCGTCATGGATGAAAGGCGTGGCATGATGTCTGGAGGTGTTACTCGAAACCAGGTGAGTGTTAGGGAAACAGTAATGAACATGCATAACGATCACGTAAGTCACCTGATTATTGAATGCGATGTTATTAATACTGATCGCTAATATTTTGAACCTGTGTTGGGTTATTCAACTTTTCTATGCGATATTTAAATAATGGATGGTTAGGTCATGAGAATTATCAGCCAGTATGATGTCACCGATGGAGCTCATTTACCGATTAATGTTCATTGGATGGTATCAATGGTCATGGCAAGATTCAGAAGTGAAAGAGCTAGATGGAGGATCAGATTTCGGTGACGCTAACCCTTTCCCCTCGCGACAGGGTTCCGGAGAATCCTGTAAAAAGTTCGTCATGCACGTGACATGAAAGGAAAAATCAGACGATTGAAACCTGAAATAAAACTTGACAATGCTTCAGAAAAGTTATCCTATTTATGAATCTTTTTCTTGTGGAATTTGATCGTATTGTTTTCCGCGCCAGAATTCAGTACGTTAATGAATCCCTTTTTACGTAATC
>NC_059298.1:19231325-19248825 GCF_017591435.1 Portunus trituberculatus
TGAAGGGGAAGGCGCCAGGGCGTGCAGCGTTTCTATCTCTTGAACATTATTGCTCGACTAAGTGAGTAAAACTATTTTTTGTGCTTTATTATATTAGGCCGAGAGAGCAACTACAAGTCCTGCACCGCTAGCTGTCAGGTAATGCCACCACCACACACACTCCAGTCAGAGGGAAGCTCCTGCCGGCCAACGAGAATGAACTCTGGCCTCTATCGACCGAACCACATAGCAGTGTGTGTCCCCGAGGATTTCGTGTGGAGAAAATCTATGGAAGACGCTGCTACATTCAGTATTACCAAGGGCGAAAAATGCCTCCTGAGTGCAGGGGAGTTTCGACCTAAGAAGGGGCGCAGGGATTAGGGTGTTGCCCGGACTCTCATATATTCAGCATTATTGCACGCAAGTCCCGCCAGCGTTGACAGGCGCTGAACACGCTACACTGAACAAAGCATCGCTGCCAACGCCCGTCCCCTCGTCGCCCTGCTGGCGGCGCCCTCATCACGCACTCAAAGTTCAGTCTTGTAGCGGAGTGTTACTTTACGCTCAAAATCATCTTTAATCTGCCGTAAAAAAAGTACAGGAAAAGAAGTGAATTCTTGGCTATCAAGGCTCGAAACCAGGCTGAGCAGGACGCGGTGGTAGCTGAAGCAGGCAGCCCTGTGAGGGAGCTACAACACACCGGCAGTGGCGGCAGTGCGTGATTGAGCCCTCGTTTACGGCTCCCGCCACCAATACTAGAATTTTACCGGCCTGGGACGGGGCGGCAAGGAGTCAGTCCTTAGACCCAGACTCAGGCCTCAGCGATGCTAAGCACTACCTAGGCTAGGGCGCTGACATACAGAGTGGAAAGTGGAGTTGCAGCAGAAAGTGTTAAAGAATGTAATGAGTATCAGTATTTAAAAAAAGAAAACACTTGAAAGGCAATTATTCATTTCCAATGTGCATTATTATCCTCCGCTGAAGCTTCACGATAAGAGCCGCGCTGATGAAAAAAAAAAGTTAGTTCGTTAGCAGCAGCGGATTGGACGCGCGTTGCCAGGGCTGATAGAGCAACCGCGTGTCGCCCAACAGTGGCAGCTCCTGAGGGGCGCCAATTAGAGGTCGCACTAATTTATTACTCCTATGATCATTAATAGTCGCATCTTGATCAAAAACTGTGTCTCAGCCTCACGCTGGCTAACGAGCAATAAACAAGTTCGCTTAGCAACGGTTCACAACTCTAACATGTAATGCAATATTTTCAGGGCATCATAATTAAAGGGTATTTCCTGATGAAGCACATGCATCCTTAATGAGCCCTATTCCGAGGGTAACGTAAACACAGAGGGTCTTGGAGAACAGGTCAAGACCCCAACAAGCGTGAAACACTGCCAGCCTAACCAGAGGCCCTGCTAGCCCGCCAGCTGCCCTGTATTACCCTGCCGTTACTCAGCATGTTAACTAAATGTAAATCAACAGTGTTTTCACCTTTTTCAAAGAATGCATGGCAGCGGGTCTTACCTGTGTCTCGGAGAGGTTGAGGGACTGGGCGAGCTGCTTCCTCTCCGCGCCTACCACGTACTGGTTCTTCTCGAAGGCTTGCTCTAGCTTCAGCAGCTGGCTTGGACTGAACGCCGTCCGGATCCGCTTCGGCTTCCGGAAGGGGAGCAGAAAGGACGGGAAATCCGGTCCTGCGGCAACACAGAAATATAAAGAAGTTAGTCTTCAAGATTAATGCATTAACCTTGTTATTAGCTGATAAACAAGATATGCACAAGCCTTTTATCATTCCTTGCGATATCTTAATAGTACGATCTTTCATTCATTTCAAGTGGTTTAATTCTTCCGCTGAGTCAGAAGCTGCCTGCAACATGCACACATGAAAATGCGTCATGCGATGTGTGTGTGTGTGTGTGTGTGTGTGTGTTAGTCTTAATGATAAACCTTTCCGACCATTTACCGCATACAGCTCGCTATTTCTTATTTATGAATCAACGGATCACTGCATTTTCTGTTCTTAATTTTCATTTATTGTTCGCTCGAAGAAAGTTATAAAAGTATCACACACACACACACACACACACACACACACACACACACACACACACACACACACACACACACACACACACACCACCACCACCACCACCAACAACAACAACAACAAGAATAACAACAACTACATCCCAGCACAAAAACGTCCAATTTCATTAAATAATACGGGATTATTTTTCTATATTTCCCGCAATTGCAGCCTGAACTTAATCCTTCATAGAGTGTGCCCCTTTTACCAGCGAGAGAGAGAATAATGGCCCTAACGCCTACAGCAGCCAGCATTGTGTCCCCTTAATTGTGCACATCATCCAGCCCCCTGCAAAGCCCTCTGCGGGATGACGAGGCCGCTACTAAGCTGCAAATACACCGTGAAGCTGCATCATCCCCCGTCACTGAGTAATCTGATGGCAGCATTTATGAACACTAAAATGCGAGAGTGAAACGTAATGTATAGAGGGAAATCTCTCTCTCTCTCTCTCTCTCTCTCTCTCTCTCTCTCTCTCTCTCTCTCTCTCTCTCAATCATATTACAAAACTCTTCTGCCTCGCATCTCTACTACTTTCAAATTTCTAGATAAAGTTATGCAGTTCTTAAGAGTGTTCATATCTTTTTAATGGAAGATGAACAAGATTTATATAATGGTAACCGAGATAACACATTTGAGAACCTTGTTAATCATCTCTATGACATTCAAAAACAGTCGTGGTGAGAGAGCAAAGTGTTTCTGAATATAAGGCCCTATCCCCTCGTCCCCGTCTCTCTCTCTCTCTCTCTCTCTCTCTCTCTGATTCGTCCTCGGCGCTGGAAACAATCGCAGCCACGTGATAACCAGTGACACGCCGCCGCCAAGCTTGACACACAGTGGATGGACAGCGGCGACCATTGTATCTGCTACTTGGCGCTGCTTCGGGAAGGGGTGACAGAGAACGGGTGCAGAGGTGAGCCTGATTGCTGGATAGCCTGATAGCTAATGGGTAATGGAATAGTAGTAGTGACGGTTGGATCTATGTGGATGAAGAATAAATGAGGAGAAATCAGGTCTTTTTCTTTCTGGGTGATGGTATAAGTGATAGAAATCATAAACATCTGTAGGTAATGGACAAAAAGAGCATCAGTAATGATTATGGATGAATAATGATTCAAGAATTGTTGGGTAAGTGTTCTCACATTAGGCACATGTATGTAATTCTCAAACATTGGCATCTTTCCTCAATTTATTCTAATACGGACTAGTTGAAATTATATAAGTATGTATCCAAGACATTTTACTACTATACTATATCATCAATGAAAAAAAAAAAAATCTGCGAAAACCCAACTAACTATCTTCATATCTTTTGGAAATAATATTCATATGTGTTCAAATGTCCTCGTCTTGTGTGAATGAAACGTAATTTATCCGTATCCTATGTAAAGCTGTGAACTTGAAGTGAGTCCATAGAAGTGATGTACAAACGGCTGCTGACTGAGGGATGAAGAACAGATGATCTTTTTGTTACATCATGAGAAACAGAGGTATTAGTTTTGTGAGGAGCCGGGAAGAGACAATTACTGTACAGATAAGAAGACGTGTTGCCATGCCAGGCCAGTAAGAAACCTTGTAGCCACGCTGGTTCTTCGAGGTCACTGAGCGATACTGACGTGTTCCCTAAGTTAGTTTACGTATGAGATGTATCAAGGTGAGGGAGAGACAACATGACTGTATTCTCCAGTTGAATTAACAAGATGAAATGTTTGACATAAGTTTAACTCCTTCGCTAACGTTTGAATCTATATTGTTTAAAAAGAGAAAAGATACCAGAGCAACTGTTTGGCTTCAATATTTCTCCTTACATAGTCCTATCTTTAGGGCTTCCTAATACCGAGGCAAATCAGACTATTGCATCTTATGTCTTTCCTTTGTTGTCGATTATCAAAAGCCATGTCATGTCTACACAATGGACTTGAAAATTCAACAGCTTACTCTCCGTTATGAGGACAGAATTTCGTGACGCCAGCCAAGATGTCGCGTGAGTGTGCAGGAGATTAAGTGCCTCGCGTTCTCCTGAATTGAGGTAATGACGATAAGAGTACAGGCAGCGAGGAACGAGGCTATAATTATATAACTTGACACTTGTTTTTTGAGGCCACACTATAGGTGAGCGACACGAAAACTCCGTCTATCTGTTTGTCTTTTTTTCTTTTTAGAATTCTCTCTTTTGTTTCTTTAAAGATTGTTATTCTTTTGGAAAATAAGAAAGCTATACAGAATATATTTTGATCGTATATACTTTCTCATGGTATATTTTCGAGACGAATGATTTTATTGTGAAATATGTAAGATTTCGAACAGATTAAATATGATTTAGATTCTTAAAACACATAATTTAGTGAAGACGGAAGACAAAACAACACAGAAATGACAAAATAAAACAACCTGTGCTTTGGAATTAAGAACAAGGCCTGTACAATCATCACATATAATTCAGTGTGCAGAAAGCCTCCCTCTCTTGTCACCCTCTACACACACACACACACACACACACACACACACACACACACACACACACACACACACACACACACACACACACACACACACACACACACACACACACACACACACACACACACACACACACACACACACACACATGTACGTCTTGTCAATACTAACTTTAGGTCTCGGTGTACAATTTCGTGACATTTCTAAGTAATTTACAGAAGTATCGACTCTCGCTCTCATTATTAACCCTTGAGCTGCTACAGGGAGGGAAGTCCACCCTATTCTTTCTTCCTTCTTCCTTCTTTACTGTAATCTGAACATCCCTTCCATCTTTTTGTGCATTAGCACCTCTCTCTCTCTCTCTCTCTCTCTCTCTCTCTCTCTCTCTCTCTCTCTTAAGGATAAAAGGATAAAAGGGAAGGCACAAGATTCCATAAGGCCCAACCGTTGCACTTCCTATAACAACACAAGAGAATTAAGGAATCATAAGAAATAAGGGACTAGTGAATGTCAAACTTAATGCATGATATCTATTTTTCCTTTAGTAGTGCAAAAAATTATAGTGTTGATATTTATATTTCGCGTTTTAGTTCAGTTTCTCGCTTCACTAACTTAATAGATAATTGTAATATATATATAATATATATATATATATATATATATATATATATATATATATATATATATATATATATATATATATATATATATATATATATATATATATATATATATATATATATATATATATATATATATATATATATATATATATATATATATATATATAAAACGATCGACTGTTGCATCACTGAACTTCCAACAGAATCATGGACGAGATATTCACCGACGAACAACACCCGTCTTGCTTGTAAGATACTCAAATGCGTCTTTGTCTCCACTGGACTTTTAACAGTGTGCACAGAGGAAAGACAAAGAGGAGGCAAAAGAGTGAAATCTTATATATGCTTCTATATCAGGGTCACACAGCGTTAGGAGAGAGAGAGAGAGAGAGAGAGAGAGAGAGAGAGAGAGAGAGAGAGAGAGAGAGAGAGAGAGAGAGAGAGAGAGAGAGAGAGAGAGAGAGAGAGAGAGAGAGAGAGAGAGAGAGAGAGAGAGAGAGAGAGAATTTTAATCAGACAAATAACACTAATAAGTCACTGGTGTGTGTTTGTGTGTGTGTGTGTGTGTGTGTGTGTGTGTGTGTGTGTGTGTGTGTGTGTGTGTGTGAGAGCGTGTGCACCTCATTGCGTATTCGTGACGCGGCCGTGTTCACCATTGTTCAGAAGCAGCCCCTCTCCTCGCCACAAGCTGGAGGGTGCATCCCATATCTCCCAGACCCAGCCCGCCTGTCCCCAGGTGTCACTCTCATTAGCGTGTTAGCGCCGTATTAGCATATTACACCAGGTACATCCGATGCTCCCTGATAGAGGTGACAACGCGGGTTCCGTCCTGTCAGCCGCGGTCTTGTTCCCTGGCCGACTTTTCTTGGGTCTCGTGAGTGCAGCGGTCTTCTGTATGTCCGTCTGTCAGCTCCCCAGCTCCTGGACCTACGACTATGCCCACTACCAGCGTGTTATCTCCACTCACATTTCTTGTTATGTATATATTACCACACATTGTTCCCTATCTAGCCTTCCGAGCCTTTGTTCCAGATTTACATATGTGTACATTTGGCTTGTCTGTGTTGTTGGAACGATTGTTTCAAGAATTTCTCGCTGTCAACCCCGTCTGTTTGTCTCTTGTCTTTTTTCCTACTCATTAACTCTGCGTCTGTTTTATGAAGGTTAATGAGCCATTCTCTCGATGAAGCTTCAACACAAACCGCCATGAGTGGTTGTACAGTTAGTAAGGCTTATCAAGACGTCCGCCAGGTAAGATACAAGATCCTGCCTCCTTAACGCTAAGACAATTCCGGGGGAGAGTTCGTGCTAAGCGCATTTATAAGCTCCTGTCGACAACACGATCCTCGCTTCTTACACGGACTTCGTTTGTCATCTTTTAGCGCCAACGCACACACACTTAAGCTGAACACACGGCGTAAGGCTTCTAAAGTAGTACACATGTTTGCTCACTCCCCTGTCACTTCGCTTTGTGTTGGGTCTTATCAAGTCCCACAAGCACGATAGTTTTCTACCTTATTTCCTATTATTCACGACGGCATCCAACTCAAATACAGGACGGAAACTTCCCCTCTCAGGCCGCCACATCCTGCCTCCATGGGGGCGCCAAGTTCCGGCTGGTGGTGTGTGTGTGGCTGAGCAGACGCCTGTGTGGCCACTGAAATAAACACGCTTGATTATCATTCTAACTCGCCTCTCGCTAATTATCGCAGCATTGGCTCAGTGTTGGCGGCGTGAGGAGGGTGAAGAGTTGAGACCACAACCCTGTCGGTACCTTCCCCGTGGAGTCGTGAAATAGCTGCACGACGCCCCAGCTGCCGACGCTCACACTGAGAACACAAGGAGCTAATGACTGCTTTTCACAGCCAATTGTGACCATTCAGCCATAAAGTCAGCGGCAGTAACGGTGCGATAAGAATGAATTTCTCAGGCTAACAGATATGAATAGTTGAAAAATTGGAACAATAATATGCAGTTCAAACATTTTTCCTTGCATGTCGATTTCTTCAGAGAGCGATCACGAGTCTTCTCGCTTTGGGAAATAGTTTTCATTTTTTCCCTCGTCATTATCTTACTGACGTAAGCCTCCAATTATTTTTATAGTGACCTTGACAAGTGCAATTACACGCTCAGTTGGCGAGGTCAACTTCGTGTTCATTTCTATCGGCGTAGAGATCGGCTGACCCTCTGAATTACCCAGCCTTGGATATTACCCACAGAATGGCCGATAAAATTAACCAGCGCATCTCTACCTGCCAATCACCGATGATAAATTGGGTGTCTATTATCGCTCGTCAGATAGTTAAGTGAGACTGTCAGAGCCTTCACTCAACCCCTTCCCTACTGATAAGGCTTTTAATAGTCCGCTTAGTGAACGCCTCCAACCTCCTTCCCTCCATCCCTCTCTCCCTCCCGGCCACACCGTCTCTCACACCTTTCCTTCACCAGCCACCACACACCTCCGCTGACAGCCGCTCCACATCTGCTGCCAGCGCTTCCTCCTCACCCATCTCAGCCTTCCCCGCGCCTGTCCCCTTGCTTGCAGGCCATGACTCCAAAAAACGTCAATTCATAGCGAAAAACATTATAAAAGGCAAAACTCCGCGTTTCTCTCATTAATTGTTTCCGCGTTGCACAAAACAAAATAGTAAATATAGAAAAAAAAATATCAGGAGGAGAAGGGTCAGTTTTGCAACGCAGATGCTGAGCTCTGCCGTCCCTCTTGCAGGAAAATTATCAGTTTAGTTGCAGTTTCGAGTGACGTCAGGAGTGAAGGACGAGGCGACCTTCCTATCCTTCCCTCAGACAGACACTGAGGCTCTAATGTCCTGACGCTTTGGGAGGCGTTGATGTGCATCGACCACCGCACCACCTTCACCTCACCTTTTCGGGTGGTTGCGAGAAGCATTACTAGAACACCACGAAGGTATTCGTCAGTTATACCATGTGGTATGAAATAAAGATATTACGTTATTCTGACTTATATCTCTTTCGTGTTGTTTTTCCTCTCCTTTCTGCATGGCACATGATCACAGGTCAGCCTCCACACCTTCAGCTGTACGTAGTAACATTACAAAGTTTGTCTGTGTGACGTTTTTCTGCGGCAGCCATCACTGCCCTCTCCGTACCAAGTAACCTTTTCCTTGCACTAGATTATGCAACAGAAAGAAGCCGAGAACTAAGAAGCAAAAAGTTTACAAAGCAGTATGGGATTTGTACCTCCCTCTGAATAACGAAGGAGACATTGTTGTAGCCTGTGCTTGAACTGCTTGATGTGAGAATTTTCGTCAAGCGGATCTTGGGAAGGTCAAAAAGGGGTTGGTTGGCGCGTCACTCTGTGCTCCTGTCCTGCCTCTTTATCCCTTCATCTCTTTCTCGTACTTGCTGTCTCGCGGCCACAAATAGCCCCTTCCATTCATATTTACTGACCTTCCTTGTCCTTCAGTGCTTTCTATCTCCACTACGTTGCCTCATAACACACCGCAGTCTTTCCTCACGCACACTCGTCATTCTTGACACCAGCTAGCGACCGTCTTTCATAAATTTCTGACCTTTCCCAAACACTTCCCTTCCCTATACCTAACTAATCTTTCCCAACATTACTTACGCCCCTCACTCCCCTTCCCCATCTCCCCGTTACCCTCGCCTCCCCTCCAAGGTTCTCTAGCGGGCCCGTCATCGGACAACAATTCCCCAACAGTAGTGACGTGACTATTGTCTCTGCGGCGCTGATACATATCGTGATGGTGGCAGCTGTCCTCGTCTAGACTCTTTCCTTGCCGCTTGTGACATCCTGGGAAGCTCCTAGAAGCCCCTAAGCGTGCGCACCACGTGGTCTGGAGGATGCTTGCTGTTTACGAGGATGCGTGGTGAATCTTTCCACTCACTGTAAAGTTGAATTCAGAAAGGATCGTTGAGGGAAGTCAAGGCGATACTGAAGTACGGATCGCTGTCCTACAGATAAGGGTAAGAACTGATTGCTATCCCGTCATTCCAAGAATACATATTATGTTCTTATAGTTTCATTTTACGTGTTCTGTTGAATCCGCAAAGAGGTGTTGAGGCCCGTCATGGCGGTAGTGATAAGAGTAAGAGGTAGATAGAATCGCTGTGCTCCAGATTCAGGTAACATGACATTGTTCACCCGTCAATGCGAAAATTAGCAATAAATCTTTCCAGACAAATTTAGTAAGTCTTGCTGAGTTGCAGAGTAGGTGTTAAAATCTACTGCGACGATAGCGATAAGAGACTAGAATCGCCGTGGTTCAGTTAAACACTGTTGCGCTTCCATGATAATCGCACAGGATAAGGAACAATAAAACTAGTCACTGTTGCGTTGAAGTCTTTCATGACGCTAACTGAAAAGGGATATGAACCAATGTGCAACTGATGCGGTGGTAATGACATTGTCTTCTTCTAGACAATCTGAAAAAAAAAAAAAATAATAAAAAAAAAAAATAAAAAATCCATAAATTAATTTTCATATTATTATGCTTTGAGTTAAGCTTTAAATGTTTTATGATCAATTTATACAAAATTTTTATTCTACTTTTTGAATGAAAAAAAGGTCGTCATTCCATACAATGTATTGTACGTAAGAGTAGCAGATTCTGCATGTCTAGCCTCACGGTTCGGCATGGCGATATGAATGAGGCGCTGTGCTTTCCATACATGAATAAAGTGATTGAGTTTCCGTGAACATGCAACAAACACTACCTGAAGAAGCACCAAACATGTGAGCGTTGCTTCCATTCAGATGAAGGTTTTCCTTGCCGTGGTGCCGAGTGGCATGGACGGAGAGGACGTGGTTTACAAAATAATGCTCCATGTAATTACACACTCCCTCCTGATTGTTCCATTTCTTGTCCTGGTTTTTTAGCGGAGGACAACCCGATCTTTGGAGTGAATTGAGGAAGAGGAGGAGTGATGTTACGCTTTCAAGGTATTCGTGGCGCACGTTATCATTACCATTACTCTGCTTTGACGACGTGGACGCGCCAGATTGCCCCCAACAAAGGGAAGAAAAACCGAGGCAAGAATATATTACTGGCGGCCAACACTTCCTTCCCTCTCCCTATTGACCTGCTTTTTTGCAAGGGAAGGAGAAAGTTAACGTGACAATACGTCTATCGTAAGTATAATCTTCAGGGAGATTTCAGGATTGAGGGAGTGGAATGGGTAGGGCTCCTCCGTCCTTCCCTCTCTCCTACCCTCCCTCCTTCCTGACGCAGGCCATCACGAGGAGCAACAGGAAAATTATCAAGTAATTTCCCAGAGTCTCCGTCGTAAAGCAGAATAACACTTGGCTTGACTCAAAATAATCACAATAATCATGAACGTGAGGCAGGGAAGGTTCGCTACCGTTCCTCCCTCCCTCCTCCTCCCTTCTCCTTTCCTCCTCCTGCCGCAGCGAGAAAGGGAACTCTTGGTGCTGAGTCAAATTGTGCATGGGTCAAGTGTGTGGCTTGCGTGGCACAACAAGAGAGGGAGAAACATACAGAAACATAAAGAATTAATGGAAAGTAGTAGATATGTATGTTGATTATTAAGAGAGTTTTGGTGTTAGATAAAATGGATAAGGAAAAGGAAAGTTAGGAGGAGGAGGAGGAGGAGGAGGAGGAGAAAGAAGTAGTGCGGGGGTGGTGGTGATGATGGATGAAGCGGAAGAAAAGAAAAAGACAGAGGAGTACACAGGAAAAACAGATAAAAAGAGGAAATATACACAATAAGAAGAGATACCAAGCCAGAAAAAAGATTGAGAAGAAAAAAAATAAGACTAAAATAAATTGGGGAGGCAAGTATAATAAGGCGAGGGAGAGGAAGGAATAAAGGAAACAGAAGGGGAGCAGGAATGAAGAAATGGATTGTACGAAGGGGCGAAAGAGAGGGTGGCTTTACATCAGTCATCTCATCAAGAGAGGCTCACGTCCCACCCCTGTCCCCGCCGTGGTATCTGGAGTTGACAGCCAGACAGACGAGGTCACGAGGGCAAGGCTGGAACGAGTTGGCGGCGGTGGTAGCGTTGACGGTGACGGTGACAGGGGCGGTATCATGTTTGTAACGCATAATTACCGTGTGATTATTTCTAATTACCAATTTATGGATAACAGTGAGCAATATGTATTGTAATCACACACTCCTTATTCGTGGGGAGGCGCGGGACCCACGGGCGGCGGCGTGAAAGACCATTCGTCCCGGGTTCAAGTTTGTCTAGACTCTAGAGTGTCGACCGTGTTTCACAGTCCCTACGAGTCACATTTGTCTTAGTGTGAGCCTATGACAGCTGCAGCGCCTCCTCAGGTTTGATGAAATGGTATAACTCTAACTCTCTTTAGTAGTAAAATAAAGGATCACGTAATTCAAACTTTCGAATGCATGTAGTTTTATTATTATCAAGTAAAATCCCGTATGAGCTACTAAGATAGGACACATCAAAGTATCATTAGCGATCAATGACTTTGTAACCTATACAACGAGGAGAACATGGCGTGTTACAACAGCAATGCATGTACATAATCACACTCCTGGTGTTATGTAACCGTAATAGCGGACGTGCATAACATTAATCACGAGATGCTCTCTGAATATTTATTTATTGATCAGCACACAATTGTCTTGAATCACCTTGGAACAAAAAGACATTACCACTGCTGTGTTGTGTCTCGCATCGACTCTCGGGAGTGACAGCTGCTGAGCTGCCGCTGCAAGCACGCTTGTTATAAGGCAAGTTAATAATAAAATGATGTGTGGGAGGCGTCAAGGCAGCAGTGTCAGCGGAAAAGAAACACCACCTATACGAGAGCATTGGCCGCGCTACACTATCTTCGGACGAGGCGAGACCCACTGACGCTCCGAGGAGGAACAAAAACAAGGCATCGGCCAGCGAGGTTCCTTCAAGTGGGGGATGCAGCTGCAAGGGGAAGAAAACAAGACTCCAATAAAACGACGGTGAGGTGAAGATTAACGACGACGAGGGACGGATTTGTGTCGGGTGCGCAGGCGAGGAAGCGTCTGGCCTGAGCGGTGCCGGGACAAGTGAGGCGCCAATTACCTTGAAAAGATTCTTATCAGCGAGCAATAACACCATGAAATTATTGTGCTGGCCCGAACGTGATCGAAGGCCCAACAGCGGCGCGGGAAGTGCTGAGTCTCGTCGTCCGCGCCTAATTGGTTTTCGATCGGTTGTGTGGATACTGCAATAATGGTTAGTTAGGAAGGCGGGACACTGACGCCTCAGGTAGCACGCCCTTTCTAAAGCTGCTCCATATTGGGTAAACATCGCCTATTTTGCCCGATGGATATTTTGAAGGAGAATATAAGTTATTTTGTAGTGCGTAACATTATTTGTGAGCAAAGCGCAGTGAAGCGTGAGGCGATGTGACAACACAACGTCAGAATCGGTGATTTACAGGAAGGCAAACTGTTCCTAACCGAAATCCAACGCCAACCAACCAACACGTTCATTTGATAACAAATGTATTTCATTGACACTTGTTAAATTCACGGGTAAATTTTTATATATCGCACGAGATGATGGTTGTAAGGAGGGCCGTGGCGGGGGCCACGTTGGGGAAGGAGAGAGGGGCCGCGGGAGGATGTGTTGGGCGGCGGCCAAGTGACGCCGGCAGGTTTTTCTCTCTTCTCTCCATGCAGAAGGTCACGTTCCTAGTGGCCAGCCAACAAGTCACGTCCCTAATGTGACCCGTAGGCAGGTCACCTCCTTTTAATAACCAGAAATATCAGGTCGCGCTAACATAATGACCCACCACTAGAGCACATTCCTGACATGGCCTGCTGGGAGGTCATGTGAGGTGTCCCAGTAGGAAGATATGGGTCTTAAGCACAGTGATGTTAGGCTCTGTCCCGCGAGGCCAGGCAGGCAACCAAATCTTGAAGGTCCAAAAATTAGCTCTCATAAACGGCCGTGTCTTGAGACCGACCACCAGCAAGCCTTGTCTCGCTGCTGGATCAACAAACAGGTCATGACGACGCGGCCGCCCACAATCAGTGCTAATTACACCATTTTCCTCACCGACAGGAAAACTCCGTCAGCACAATTACGAGCACACCAGAGAACAATCTTGCCAGACGGAATACGTGCGCCCCTCACACCGACCCCTGGAGGTGACGGCGATGTGTTGACACGGGGCGAAAAATTACCATATGACAAAGATCTGAGTCCATTTGTGGCAAAACTCTGCCCGTCATGCTGGCTAGAGGAGACCTGGAGGAGACCTGTACCAACACAAGCATGTTGACCCCCGACGTAATTGCACAATGTGCCTACACGCAGGGCTTAGGGGGTAAAAACGCATCTTTGCTGAGAGAGGGGCCAGGGACGGGAGCAATGGAAGCACAACCTGAATCTCCTCACGTACACCTGTCTCGGCTCAGTCAAAACCACCTGTTTCTCTCCTATTCCTGCGCCTTTATCCTTCGCTATCAATCGCTTCCCGGTCAAAGAGGCAGACGTCACTTTCAGACAAATAGGAGCAACACGTCTATAAATTTTCAAAGCGAGCCACAGAAATAGCTTTGTAAGCTGCATATTTCTAGGCTAATGAATTAAGTAGGAAGGAGGCACAGACCACTACATGAGACAGGGGTGAGTCAGGCGTCTTCTCGGGAAGCTGCTACACGCACAAGGCAAACAAGGCGGAGCTCCCTTTCCTTTCTCACAACTACTTTTCCTTCGTTCTTTATGGAGGACTCAACAAAACATGTCCAGCTCGTGTAATGCTATACTTTTTTTTATTACTATTACGGCGTCAGCTTATCCTCTGTCATGTTGTAGCAGTTTTTCTTCTTTCCCTACCGAGATTTATATGGTTAGGGGCAGAGTAAGAGGTAACCTGTATAAGGTGTACACGTGTAATGCTCCTGCCCTTCTCGTCCAGTGCACGGTCAAAACACAGCCTCGGGTATTATTCTGTTAAAAGTCTACTCTTTGTTCCTTGCTCTAAACATGCCAAAAAATGTGACTCTTACTCCCCTCTCTTATCTTGTACAATGCGCCGCTCCCTATGTATAGAGACAGCTGACGTAATCTCTCTCTCTCTCTCTCTCTCTCTCTCTCTCTCTCTCTCTCTCTCTCTCTCTCTCTCTCTCTCTCTCTCTCTCTCTCTCTCTCTCTCTCTCTCTCTCTCTCTCTCTTTCTCACACACACACACACACACACACACACACACACACACACACACACACACAATTATCTCAGTGTTCAGGTCGTGATCCGGACGGTGACTTCAGTTCGCCAATTAACCTTTTGACTATTAAAGCTTCTCATCAAACTTAATAAAGTGATGTGCAGAAAGTGTACGGAACAATTTTAAAAGAAGCACTAACAGCAAGAGGCGCAATCAAGTAGTTAAACATTATTCACTACCTCCATTACTATTTTCCTTAACATAATGAGTTGTATTGTCATTAGAGAGAAGATGTTGGCGAAGAATCACAAATGCATCAGAAGATATTTGGTTGATTTCAACTAGAAGTCATGAGACAACAAAAGTGGCAACACCATACCTCAACCACAAGCTGATAAACTTTGAAGGTATTGAAAAGAAAAAAAAAAAAAACCGGAACTAACCAACCTTAGAAGTATCACTCAGCCAGAATGTCACGGCACATCCTGGCAGTGAGGCTTGACCAGGATCTCCTCTATATACTGATAAGGTTTGAAGATTTATACAAAGACACAACCATGGAACTAACCGACCCTCGACGCGTTACTTGGCCTGATAGTCACAACATGTCTCGGTGGTGAAAGAAGTGGCTGGACTCAGACCTTTCCCATACGCTGATAAACTCTGAAGATATATGTAAAAAAGACACTAACACTGACCTAAGCAACCCTAGCTGCGTCACTTGGCCTGAACATCACAACGCATCCTGATGGTATAGCAGAACCCGGACCTCCTCTATATGCTGATAAACTTTGAAGATATATACAGAGACACAAACAAGGAACTAACCGACCTTCCCACCCGATCCTGAGGAGAGAGAAGAGAGGAGTCAGTGATGTGGCTTGCTTGGAAACGTGATGCCGCTAAAGATGAAGGCAACGACTACATATAAAGGCTACGCGTTCCTTCGTATAGACATCGCAATACCTTTTGCAAACGTAGATATTCTATATTCATTATTACCACGTGAACAGGAAAATTTTATACGAAAATAGAGGATAACGCAAGAATATATAAAAGAAGATAAAAGATCTGTAAAAGACCACTTGGCTTATACAAGATCAATCCTTCCACATAAAGAATGAAAATTGCGTAAGAAAGTGATAATGTATTCCTAAGTGATAAAGTAATACCTGAAAAATATATCCATAAACATATAAATATTAGAAAATTAAGTTATTTGATTTTATTACAGACAAATGAGACTAGAAAATTAACTTTGGAGGAAAACACATACCTTAAAATTTAACAGAGGAGGAAGAAAAATCATTAAACTTAATCAGAAGTGACAAGTAAAGAGGTTGGAAAAATGAACCAGAAATAAGACATGAACGAAACACCCTTCCCCTTTACCATTATTACTATTATTACTGTTACTATATGTAACTTTCATCACCTTTATCTCTCTTAGCATCTGCACAGACCACTACCATCACCACCACCACCACCAACACCACTACCACCACCGCCAACTTCCCGTCGTCTTTGATTCACGGCCGGATGCCCCAAGTGGAGAGATTCATTTTGCTCGCCTGCTTTCCTGTAATCTGCAGTCGATGAGGCTACGTCCGCATTAATGCCAAGCTTTTATGTAAAAGGTGAATTACGGTGCCGTTATTCGATTCATCAAATGCTTTATAATCACGGAGTTCCTGAGAGAGAGAGAGAGAGAGAGAGAGAGAGAGAGAGAGAGAGAGAGAGAGAGAGAGAGAGAGAGAGAGAGAGAGAGAGAGAGAGAGAGTATACATTCGAACCTAATCAAGCGCAGTAAGTGATTGCAAGCATCTGTGTGTTGAGGTCTACATGGCGTTACAGAGACACCCCGTCATCACAACTACGGATATTACGAACCATGTATTGCCATTCAAGTCACGAGAGAGAGAGAGAGAGAGAGAGAGAGAGAGAGAGAGAGAGAGAGAGAGAGAGAGCCAATTCCATCACCACACGTACCGGTCACTCTTGTAACAAACAGTCAACTTCCCAAAGGCTTCCCTACTTGAGTTGAAAATAATACAGGAGAATAAAAATGAAATGGAAACTTGAATAGATGAAAATATAAGTAAAAACTACATCACCTCGACATAAACATTTCAACAAAGTCAACAGTATTCAAGCCAGAGCAGTCAAGGACAAACAGCCGAGAGTCGGTCTGAGCCTCGGCCAAGCGTAAGTAAAGAATCGGGAATGAGGTGGATTGGGAACAGTCCCTAGGGGTGGCGGGGAAAGGGAGGAGGGAAGGGCCCGCCGCTCCTGCTGACACAAGGCTTCATCAATATACAAATACACACACGAGAACGTTTACAACCTGCGCTAAATAATGTAATTGCAGCTTTAATTTTTACATTGTGGAAGGGGAGAATAGTTTTATCGCAGCTTGCATGATATGAAGCATATTTTGAGGTATTGTTGGTCTTATTTGGAAAGCAAGAGAGTTGGAACGCTCAAAAATAAATAACAAGCAAGTGTATAAAAACCGGTAAATATTGAAGTGATAAGTGTAGACTTTTCGTGTTTTGTTTTGTCTCCAGGGAAGGAATTTCGAGCAATATATATATAGACACACAAAAAAAATATTGAAGTGAGGACTCTGCGTCGCACGCTCAATTATCTAACGACATTATAATATGCACATTTTGGTTTTTGTTCATCTCTATTAAGCAAACTGGTCAAGATCACTAGAAAAATAAATAAATAAATTGTGTATAGACGTGCATTTTGTGAATAATAGTTACGAAATGTGCCTTTGCTCTTAGGCATTCAGGTATTAATCGTATCATACTAAGAATCGTGAAAGGTGGAAGGATCTGCAAATAACGCGGGGAAATAATATTATGATTATCTTCTTGAGGAGCGTCTGGGCCACGTCAGCAGCAGCACGTGGCCCGAGCAAACAGACACCACTGCCTCCTGCCCGCCCAGTCACCCCTCAGCTCACGTCTCTGCCCATCATGAACGAGGCGGGGCTGCCCATCTTGGTTGGGCACGACGGCGTTGAGGCTCATGAGTGAAAATAGAAGAGATTGTTAGAGAAATGCAAATATTAGAACGTGCATGCGACTGAAGAAGGTAATGATTTGATTATTATGGTAAATTTATGCGAATGATAAGAAATGTAAGGCTTTTACAAACTTCAGACCTGATAAGTATTGGGAAAGATAGAAGACTGGGGAAAG
>NC_059298.1:19253825-19258825 GCF_017591435.1 Portunus trituberculatus
GACACATGCAGGAAACATAAATCAATCTTGGTCAAACGTCATAATCTAAAGAGAAAATACAAAATTAAGGAGAACATACAACTTTAAGAATAACGCGAAACACTCAAACTCCAGACATAAACAAGGTTATGGAAAAAGAAAAACCACAGCACAGTAAAGTCAACACTTTCAAGAAAGCAAATAACTAATAATCAAGTTGAGAGATAGAATAAGACTCAAATTATACAAGAAGATATAAACAGGTAAAGTAATATATAATGAAAATCACAGAAAAGCAAAGTAACTCCTAACGAAACATCATAACGAGTAAAACAAGCAAGTAATGATGCTGAAGTAAAGAGGAAAAAAATAAGAAAACAAATCAAAAGACAAGAAAATATAAACAAATACTGAACCATGGTCCCACACACACACACACACACACACACACACACACACACACACACACACACACACGAGGGGGAGGTACACAACCCTACACGCGCTATTCACTACACAGATTTAACACATTTGCAGGACAGCTGTGTCTCTGTAAACGGATTACGCGCCATTAATAAAGGTTAGGGCGAGGATGACTGGGGTAGAGTGAGGGAGGCAGTAGTGGTGGTGGTGGTGGTGGTTGTGCTTCAGGATTTCAAATAATAAACAGATACCAGAAGACTTATTTGTTTATAACTAGAGTGTTTGTTGAACTATCCGTACTTCTATTGATAAACAACATTAAGTGTGTAGAAGAATAAAGGGGAAATTGCAGTAAAATATTAGTTATATACGTAACAGTCCGTGTGATAAATGCTAACGTGAGATAAAGAAGGAACATGACAAAACAGACATAACAAGATAGGAAGGAACAAAAAAAAAAAGTATAAAAAAACAAGATACACTGTAATGAACCGGGGAGAAAAGAGAGAAAACAAAATGTAACAAAAGAATATGGTAATTTATAGAAAGACAGCGTGATATTACAAAATGAACAGGATACAACATAGCTAACAAGATGAAATACAAACCATAATATAAATTGCTAGTATTGCTAAGGAACCGGGAGACAAGAATATTATAACAGAAAGAAAGACATCACAGGACCCAAGGATGATGATGGGAAAAAGATAACGTCATTGATGTAATGCTAGATATATTTTTGGAGGAAGATACAGAGGGCGTGATAAAGAAAGGTAGGAAAAGACAAAGAAGGTGGTAATGATAGTTGTGTTCGCGGTAATAGTAATGGTGGTGGTGGTGATGAGGATAATAGTGGTGACCGTGGTATGGTGATGGTTTTGAGGGAATGGCAGTGGTGAAAGCGATAGAGAGAAAAAAAAAAAAAGGATTCAGTGTTGATGGTAATAGTGGTTGTGGCAATGAGAGTGGTAACAGTGAGAGTGGTGATGGTAAATGAATAAGAGCGCACTACGATGATCATGAAGTAAACTGAATGATAGTGAGAATGTTTTAACGATGTGGCAAGACAGGAAAGGAGAACACACACACACACACACACACACACACACACACACACACACACACACACACACACACACACACACACTATGGAGTCATTAGGAGTGGTGACAGTGATAATGGCAGCGATAGTGATTGAGGAGTAGTTGAGAATGGTGTGTAACAGACATAGATGGTGACTATAGAGGCGGAGGCGAAAGATTAAGGCAGTAATGATGAGGGGAATATGAAGAAAAGGAGGATGGGAAGGTAAGAAAAACAAGAGTGGTGAAAGAGGAGGAGAAGGAGGAGGAGGAGGAGGAGGAGGAGAAGGAGAAGGAGAAAGAAAAGGAGAAGGAGTTGGAGGAGGAGGAGGAGGAGGAGGAGGAGGAGGAGGAGAAGCATTTGTTAGTTGTATTCTAATAAGGAGCGTCCGGTGGTTAGTGGTTAGGTGGGGGCAGTGGTGGAGAGGTGAGGGATGGTCTTGGGTAAAGGGCAAGGGTGTTTACGGAGCTGCTGGCTAGAAGGAAAGAAGAGAGGAACGCAGGACTGGAGGGCGAGGAGCGGCTAGGGGGCGGGTAGGTGGATAACAGCTAAGGGTGTGAGGGACAGAGGGTGCGGTGTCAGTAGTGTGTAGGGTAAGTGATGGAGTGGTGCAGGGGTGTCGAATATTGGGTGGGGCAAGGAAGGGAGGGCTGCTGTTGTGGCTGTAGGAAGGATGTGTTTGGTGAGGAAGGAGCTGCGAGGTGAGGGACTGAGAAGGGTTATAAAAATGGAGAAGAGAAGCTGGGTGAGGAGGTAGTTGGATAAAGGACTGTGGTGTCTGATGAGGTGAAGATTCTTCTCTGCATGTTCAGTTGGAGTAGAATTCATGACACGAGCACATATATTTCTCTCTCTTATTTCTTCACGTATTTAATTCAGCGGTTGCGATGAAATTACAGCCAATTAAGAAGTGCTAACTTCGCAAGAACTCTCACATGAGTTTTGCATGTAAATAATTATAAACACAATGGCTTTAATAAGTAGCTCAGGAATTAGATGAATATAGGGGAGAAAAAACAAGTATATAACTTTATGATTTACAACGTTGACTGCAATCATGATGAAGGAGGCCAACACCCGTGGTACGTATTGCGAAACGCTTTGGTTTCTTGCCGCGAGTATTTTAAAATGCTCAAGAGGTGATTAGCCTGGCTCTCAAAAACTGCTTCCTCTGTAAATATGGAAATATTATCAATTTGTTACTACAATAATAAAAAATAAAAAAACACCCATAAAAACTCATGTAACTTCAACCAGAGCTTCTTGAAACTCGACGTGTGGCCAGATGTGTTTCAGAACATGGCGTACCTTGAACGGCACTCAATGGATCGGGAACAAAAATGGCGCTGGTTGGAGGGGAGGACAGTTCAGGTCCGCACAGTGGGCCAGTCATATACGTTCAGTTCTGATATGCACACTATATATTGCATTCCGATCACATAACAATAACGGTAAAGGATTAATATAATATTCTATCGATATCACCATGAATATCGCTATGAATTTCTTCCAGTGGTTCTGTTTGGTCACGTTTGTACAGCGTCCCACGCACTCCCCTGGCAAGATTCCCTCCATCATGGCGGCCGCTCTTAGCTTGGGGTTCCCAGAAGCTGCTCCTCGCAAGGGAACAAAGATATCTGCCTCATGGAAGCCTTATTAAGTTTCCTTGTCTTAAGAGCGGGGACAAAAATGTGGTCATTACTGTGGAGTACAAGTGTTTATTCAAAAGTCAAAATAAATTTGTTTTACTCAATTTTTTTTCTTCCTTGATTGTCCTTGTCCGAGTGAGTGAGTTTTCCCCAAAAGTCTCAGAGAGAAAAAAAAAACTGAACTCGTTATTAAATAGAACAAATGGAAAACAAACATTCATTTAAAATCACTAAAATGAATATATAATCAGCAAGCGTTTCCTTGGCTTTCTTTGTCTCAGTAAGTGAATTTCCTTTTAAACTCTTGCAAAGAAAAAAAACCTTCAACGAGAAGGAAAACAAAGGGAACCAGTATATATTTAAAAAACTGAATTTATATTATCAAAAAACCTTTCCTTGATTGTCTTCGTCTGAGTGAGTTTCCCTCCAGTCTCGGAAGATACACACACACACACACACACACACACACACACACACACACACACACACACACACACATCCCAACAAAATTTCTATTACCAACAAACGTTTCCTTGATTGCCTTTGTCTGAGTGAGTGACAAACTGACTAAGTGAGCGACCGGGTGACAGTCTGCCTGGCTGGCTGGGACGCTGCTCAGATATCCACGGCAACAAGACCAGTCACTCAGGATCATTGCCACGCCCGCCGCCAAGAGTCGTCCCTCAGAACACAAAGCCGCTGTACAATTACTATTACCCACCATTTATATAACAGAGGCTTGCAATATACATGGCACAGCACTGTCTCGAGTTTCGTAGATGTGAAGAGTAAAACGTTTCGCCCATAACCCTTTACGAGTAGAAGCGGAGCAGGCGACTCTGTGTCTTCTGTGTCTCAGCGTCTGTGTCCAGGAAAGTCTTATTGTGTGATGGGCAAAAAGCTCGGTGGCGGTGAACTGTGGTATGATTCGCGGTGGTGAAGGTGATCCCGCTTGATGTAATGCACCACACAAAGCAGCGCGGTGATGAAGTTATATTATTTCGTGGTGAGGCGAGGACGCGATACTGGTGAGGGTGGTGTTGGTGGTGGTGGTGGTGGTAGTGGTGATTGTATTAAGCTGTTTGGTATTAAGGATAAAAATGATGATGGTAATAACGAATAATAATGATAACAATAACAATAATAATGATAATGATGATAATAATAATAATAATAACTAATAAAATAATAATAGTAATAATAATAATAATAATAATAATAATAATAATAATAATAATAATAATGGTAATAATAACGATAATAATAAAAACAATAATAATAATAATAATAATAATAATAATAAAAACAATAATAATAATAACGACAGTGATGATGGCAATAACAGCATGACAACAATACAATCAACACACCATTTCATAAGAATTTAATTTTAAATATCAATATCATTATTGAAATTATCTCTATTATATTACTTATCACTATTGTTATGATTATTAATGTCATATTTAAGCTTTTTAACAACAGAATTACGATATAGATAGTGTTAGTGTTTTCTAACAATAATAGTAATCATTATAATATAAACATCAATGATTAAAAATCATTGACACAGTCGTCATGTTATAATTAAATACACCTGTTAATTATAAAATATCAATAAGTGAAAATTTTATGCAGCGTAAATATGAACTTTAACCAATTCTAATTTGTTAAGCTTTTTTTTTTTGCGTCCTTTACTTGAACAAATAGAGTAGCAGAGGGCGCCTAGATGACAGGAGACAGGGGGCGGGGGTCGGCATGGGTCTGTGGCGGCGGCTGGCTGGATGGCCACCCACCAGCCGCACCCGGCACCCTGTGGTCAGGACAAAGAGCCTTCAAGACGCTACTGAAATACCATAGCTTGAC
>NC_059298.1:19263825-19268825 GCF_017591435.1 Portunus trituberculatus
TAATCCCGCAGCCTGAAGGGGAGAGCGGCGTCCCAAGGCACAGGTACACACGCAGGTAGGCCTATGGGGAGGCAGGTGACGTTGACGAGTGGGCCAATCCCCTTATGTGGAGGTAAGAGTCTCAGGCCGGCACATGATCAGGCCTCTGGGAGAGAGGGAGGGAGGGGTGGAGGGGAGAGACAGAGGGCAGGACGGGAAGGGTGAGAGAGAAAGGAGAGAGAGAGAGAGAGAGAGAGAGAGAGAGAGAGAGAGAGAGAGAGAGAGAGAGAGAGAGAGAGAGAGAGAGAGAGAGGTGGGGGAGGGAGGGAAGGTAGCAGGGAGAAGGGAGGACAGGAACGTTAAGAGATGGAGAGATGGAGGGGCAGAGGGTGCCAAAGAGAGAGGGGAGAAGTACGGAGAAGGACGAAAAGAAAGGTAAGAGAAAACAAGGAGAGAGTGAGAGGAATAAAAGATAATATGAAAAGAAGGGAAAATATGGAAGGATAGGAAGGGTGGGAGGAGAGAGGTAAGGCCATAAGGAAAGAATAAAAAAGATGAAGGAGAAATATAAGATATTTACAAAGTTTATCTACTGTTTTGGGATATGTAGAGAGAGAGAGAGAGAGAGAGAGAGAGAGAGAGAGAGAGAGAGAGAGAGAGAGAGAGAGAGAGAGAGAGAGAGAGAGAGAGAGAGACGAATTTGATTGCATAACCTTCATATTATTCATTTCCTTAATCATACTTTTTCCCTCTTCCTTTCGTTCTCTTAAATTTCCCTTCCAAACAACGTCCTGCAATGTTCCTGACGCTCGTGGGGAAGCAAAGAAGGTAGAAAAGGTCTGAAAATTGAAGGGAGAGAGGGAGAAGTGTAAGGAAGGGACGAGTAGAGAAAAAAGGGAGAAAGGGAGGAAGGGGAGCATATTATCTCATTCCACACCTCATACCTGTTCCGCCACACCATCACTCAGCCCTGATTCACCCAACACCCTTTCTATTGCTTCTGATAATGTTCTCTTTCCTCTTGTATTGTTCATCTCTTATTTCCCCGGCTCATGTATATCACAATGCATTCACTAATATGATTAAATAATGAGAAAATAATCAAGTAAATAATTAAGTATGTACGATATAGTTTTTATATTTTTTTTTTTTTATTTGTCTCAAAGAAAATAATGACGCAAATTGATTAAATCACGGAATGGCATGCAAATTGATTCGATACGTAACATAACTCACTAATATAACGTACGTTCATTATCTAACCTTATTTCTCGAGATGACTAAATATCATGCCAAGACTCGTTATTGCCAGTCATTGAAATACTGTCGATCTCCTTTAAAAGTCTAAAAAGTCTTCCTTTCATCTTTTCAAGACTGGTAATTAAGTAAGCCCTTTCTTTCTTCATATCTTTATTCCTATTGGCCACTGATCCTACTGAATAAAGACAAATTCCTCTTTTCCTTCTATTATTTTTCTTGTTCTCCTTTACACAGCGATAGAACGGCCGGAGTATATACGTCTATCGGTCTTTGCGTCAGTTAGCTCTTCTCTCTGTCAAACTGTTTGGTTCAACTTCTCTTTGACACTATAACAGAAGAAATTTCAGTCTGTATGTCTGCCTGCCTGCCTATCCATAAATTTGTCAGTCTGTTTGCCTGTCAACCTCTCTCTCTCTCTCTCTCTCTCTCTCTCTCTCTCTCTCTCTCTCTCTCTCTCTCTCTCTCTCTCTCTCTCACTTTCAACCACTGAACGAGCCACCCCTTGTTTACCTATTCCTTAAACTTGAATTATTACCCAAATTATGATAATCACCCACTGCCATGAGGGAGGGATAAAGTTATTCTTCTCGGGTGATTACGAACAATCATCCTGAGGGGTAATTAGCGACGCCAACGTGTAATTGGGACAAGATAGACCAGACAAGCGGCCGGGGCATGAGCCGTGATAAATGGCTCTCCGGTTGTTAGTAAGGGGAAGAGGCCGGGGATGGGAGATAGTGAGAGATACAGGGGAGTAATGGCGAGAGATGGGATGGATTGATACTAGTGGAAGTGAGATGTGTAAATAGACAGTGAGGTTTGGTGTGAGTAGGAGTCAGTACCAGTAAGCCATATATTGAGACCTTTCTTGTGGTTTTATTTTTCTTAATCCTGTGTTGTAAGGACGTGATAGTGTTGAAGGATGGGGAGGGAAAGGTAGAGGGTTGTGATACTAAAGGTGATGTAAGTAAAAGAATGTGGTCTGGTGTAAGGAAGTGAATATTGATAAGTTTCTTGCTGTTTTGTAATGTTGTGTTTGTTGTGCTGTGAGCGTGATGGAATTGCTGGGTTGATGAATGGTAACGTGAATGAGTGAGGATAGTGGAGGATAGAGAGAGAGAGAGAGAGAGAGAGAGAGAGAGAGAGAGAGAGAGAGAGAGAGAGAGAGAGAGAGAGTAACGCGAGAAGATTGTTGAGCAATAGAAACAAACAATGAAAGGAACTAATCTGATCCAAAGCACACACACACACACACACACACACACACACACACACACACACACACACACACACACACACACACACACACACAATCACTTCAATTCTCACTTTATGACAACCTCTTATATAGACATAAATCTAATTCACTTCACTTTATGATCAACAGAAACTTCATCTCTCTCTCTCTCTCTCTCTCTCTCTCTCTCTCTCTCTCTCTCTCTCTCTCTCTCTCTCTACTCCCCCCTCGACTCATGTCACCACCATGCACCACTCCTGACCTCCATCATGTCTTAATTCATGTCAACGCGACCCCTTTAGCTGTAAGTCAGCCTGGTGGCCATTTAATTAAATACCGTGTAATTTGGTACTAATTCTTTCATGCGTTAATGTAGCCGTAATGCAAAGATTAAAGGGGAGAAGCCGCTCGCACTCCCGACTCGCTGTAGTATATGTAGTAGAGAGGAATGGGGGAGGCAAGGCGGGAGAAGCGGGAAGACTGTTTTGACTATGTGCACAGCGGGCGGGAGAAGCAAGCGTGAGGTCAAGCATGCATCTGTAGTCACGTTTTGGGTCAGTATTATACTTTTTACTATTTTTTTTCTTACCGTAATGGTCTATGTGTGTGTGTGTGTGTGTGTGTGTGTGTGCGCGCGGTTGCATAAGAGGAAAAGATAAGAGATGAAATGTAAAAAAAGAAAATAAATAAACAAAACAAGTTATATAAGGAAAATTTTTGGTGGTCTATCTAACAAGATATACATAGAACAAAGATCTCTGTGTGTGTTTAGAATACAAGGACGAGCAAGAAGGAAAAAAGAAATTAAACAAGAATAAAAGGAAATAGAGAAGGAGATAGGGGAGAATGAAGGGAAACAAGAGAAGAAGAAGAAGGAGGAGGAGGAGGAGGAGGAGGAGGAGGAGGAGGAGGAAGAGAAAGAGAAGGAGGAGGTGAAGGAGAAGGACAAGAAAGAGAAGGAGACGGATAAGGTGCAATAATAATAATAATAATAATGATAATAATAATAATAATAATAATAATAATAATAATAATAATAATAATAATAATAATAATAATAATAATAATAATAATAATAATAATAATAATGATAACATCAACAATAACAACAACAACAACAACAACAACAACAATAGTAACAACAACAACAACAACAACAACAACAACAACAACAACAACAACAACAACAACAACAATAATAAATACAACAAAACTTTCATCAATAACAAAACCATCAACAATATCACTGACCAAACCACCAAAAAACAATAATAAGTATAATAAGATATATATATAAAACGAATAAATGAAGAAATGAAAAAAAAAAACACACGTAAGTCTGCCCATTTCATAGAGGCTGAGATAATTCCTCATCTTTATCAGCTAGAGAAGATTATCAACCGCGCCATCTTGATAACGTTATGTAAACTAATGCGGGTGTTCACGGCGGGAAATGCTAATCTGTGTGACTTGAAAAATGGTGACGCGAGGAGGAGGAGAGAGAGAGAGAGAGAGAGAGAGAGAGAGAGAACGTCGTCACAACTTGATGCCTCCTTCTCTCTCTCTCTCTCTCTCTCTCTCTCTCTCTTAATCTCTCTGTTGTCTCGCTTTCTCTTCTTTATTCTTGAACCTTTCTTTCATTTTCTCCCTCCCTCACTTCTCAAGCACCTCGTATATTCTCTCTCTCTCTCTCTCTCTCTCTCTCTCTCTCTCTCTCTCTCTCTCTCTCAGTCCCAGAGCTGCCAGGCCTTGGACAGAATCGAGTGGTATTATCTGGAAAATTAGGTGTTGTTAGTCTTGGATTTCTTTACACGGAAGGAAGGAAGCCGTCGGAGGGAGAGTGATGGATGGCGCAGCTTTGGCAGACACGGCACAAACCCTACTCCGTCTCCCTCACTCATCCTCTCTCCCTCCGTCTCTCCCTCTCTCTCTCTCCTTGGGTCCCTTACACTGCTCCCCCCTATCTCTCCTTTCCTTCCCATTTCCCCTTACCCATCATTCCCCCCCCCACTACCACCACCACCGTCCCTAGTACTCCCACCGCCGCCACCGCCGCCACCAGCTCCGCCATCACACACTTTGTCATCTTCGGGCTATCAATCATGACGCAGAAGAAAAGGAAGAAGCAACACATGCAGATCCTTGCCAACGAAATATAGAGTTTCGTGTAGTGAGACGAGTCTGTTACAACCATTACAACCGTCCAGTGCTCGGCAAAAAGTGGAGAAAAAGCGTGAGAGGTGCAAGAAAAGCAGGGATAAAAGTACCTTCCATTGGCTAACCGGTGTAAAGGGTTGAAAAATCCATTCCCAAGGCGCAAATGAATGAGGGGGAAACAGCAGAGCAGGAACATCCATCTTGCAGCTTATGCATTCATCCCATCCTAGCCAGACACATAAGTCATCAATTATGAGCTCATATCTGATGCAGGGGTAGAGAGAGAGAGATAGAGGAAGGGGGCGTGTGGCAGTGGTGGTGGTGGTAGTGGTGGTAGTCGTGGTGGTGGTTAATGTGGAATCAGTGG
>NC_059298.1:19271325-19286325 GCF_017591435.1 Portunus trituberculatus
TGGGAGGTTCGATTCAGCTTCAGGAAAAACAAACCTGAATTTCTATACTCCTAAAAAGCACGGCAATTTGTCACATGACCTTGAATTAAGTAACCAAACTGAGCAGGAAGATGAATATGAGTGAGGAGGATCAAACACATCTATGATCTACATGTGCTGGAAGGCGATGTATAAAGCCACTTAGCGCCGCTTGGACCTTTGCTGTTGGAGTGCTGGTGTGCTAGGTGCGGCTCCTCGTGTACCGGTCCTTCAGTGTGTCATAAATATCCTCGTAAATTGTGGGACCGACGCGAGATAAGATCAAAGGCGAGACTCGGGTGCTGTGTCGCGTCTTTACTTCGCGCAGTTAACGTTTGCATATCGATTCCCCTTCATCTAGCAATGCAGAAAACAAACGGGAATTGGGACTGTTGCTGAGGCTTCGGAGACTTGGGAGGCGACACGGAGAAAGAAGAGGAGTAGGAAGAGGAGAAGGCCAAGGAATGAACAGCGTGCCAGACGGAGAAAGTAATGAATAATGGGACGTAGCAGTATTGTTCAACATCCCTCACGAGGACTGTCGATAAATTGTGAGAGGTCTTTATTTAATGGCTGTTTCCTTATCACCCTCAACACGCAGCACGGTAATTAAGGGATATAAATGAGGCAAAATTAGTAGTCTAGATTTCAAATCCCCACGTTGCAGGTGACGGACGGCTCTTTAAAATTGTATAATAAACCAAGATGAACTGATACCCCCGTCGCCTACATGCTATTCAGAACGCCATGGCAAAAAAGGAGTATTATTTTTAGAAACTGTACTTATTTACTGCCTCCCGAAGGGCCAGACTCCCTTGGTGGACACTCGTTCCTCTCCTCAAATTCCCCCAATCAAATATAATAGACTCATATTCTTCCCTGAAATTACGCCGACCGTATATACAGGTAAGTATTCACGTTCTTCTCCCCTTTTTTGCATTAACTGCACTTGATCAGCATACAGGCGCCGACCGCATCCTCTCACCTTGTGTAATTAGCAGCGCCATTACCGGTCCCAGATGAGGGGTGGCGGTGGTGAGAGTGGTGGTGATGATGGCCGGTGAGGGAGGATGGAAGGGGTGGTGATGGTAGGGGTGGTGAGAGTGGTGGTGATGTGTGATGGGGGAGAATGAAAGGGGTGGTATTAGTGATATACGCGAGGTGTATCGCAATACTCGCGCCAGTGGTGATGAGGGAGGGAAAAGGAACAGGGTTATGAGGTGATAATGATGACCGTCACACTGGCAAGATCCCAACGTATTTCATTACAGGAGAATATAGAGATTTAGATAAGGACCATCGTTACGTGATTTGATAGTTTATGAAAAGTACAAATAAAAAACTCTTACATTTAACACGCACGAGAAAATAACAACCTGTAGATATACTTTAGTTTACGTGAGCACCAAAAAATGTTTAGTTTCCTCGTAACACATTTAATCCAACAATCTTGATAATAATATATTTGAGTTGATTTCACACACACACACACACACACACACACACACACACACACACACACACACACACATATATATATATATATATATATATATATATATATATATATATATATATATATATATATATATATATATATATATATATATATATATATATATATATATATATATATATACATATATATGACTCTTTTTGTACTATTATATTGATAAAGATCAAAGAAGAAAAATTCACAATATGCATGATTTTAAAGATTTTTTAAAATGTAGGAATGGTCTGAAGGAATACACTTCTTTCCTCAGTAATGGTGAGGGCCGTCATGGTGGCAAGAGACGCCCTCAGCTGGGGGAGGAGGGAGAGTTGGTGGATCGATCAGCATCAGCCAATAAAATAGCTGTAATGTGTGTGTGTGTGTGTGTGTGTGTGTGTGTGTGCGCGCGAGGGGCGGCCATGGGAAGAGCGCCCCTGGCCGTGCAATGGTCGCCAGGGTCTTCCCTTCCCCTCCGCCCTCATTATCACAACAATACACCCAACTCTTGCCACTTCGCCTTGCTCTCGTTTCAAACTCCTCACACAGGCACACATCATCACAAAAACACACGCAAGCACACATACAGCTCTCTGCTCATTTTGTTAGCGCCGTGACATCCTCGCAAAATTATAAACTGCAATTCAAAATGTACGTCAAACGACAAACAGAAGTGGAATGGCCCACGTAAGAGTCGCCTCCGTGAATGGCAATACCGACACGAGTTTGAGTCGTTTATGAATAAGTGCTTGATTCGTTTATGATGCTCATTGACGCTAAGCTAATCTGAGCATCGTTTGATCCTAAGTCTAAGGGGATTAAGGCCCGCCAGACGCCACGAGGAGAATGGCCACCGACGTGACGAGGCTTCTACTAAAAAAGGGCTTCAATGGAGTCAGTCAGTTTTATCAGCGATCTTTAGCGACTCGGCGATGGGGACGTTAAATATTTCGAAACGCAAATGGGATACTTAAAGATCTCTTAAAAAAAATATCTATACGTCACGTCTGTCCAATCGGTGGCGGCAATGGTTTCATCGCCACCAACACACTGTAGCGGAGCACAGGATCCCGTACCCGTTGGCGCCTTGCGGTGAGCGACGCCTCTGCATCGCCCCAGCTACCAAGTAAGCCAGTTCGATCGCACCACTTCTTTTAAGGCTGATTATCACCTAACTTTTCTCATGTCTTTAAGCCTTACGACATACGGGAGTTGAGACCAGCTTGCACCGCCCTTTCCCTTTGGCAGACCAGCCCTAGTTAGAGTCTTAAGCACCTCAATATGGCTGTAATTGTCAGAGTGGCCACGGCCCTTCCGCAGAATGATATCCAATTACTTCTTATAATGGGGCCAGGGATCGGGAGGGCGAGGGGAGGGAGACAGGAAAGAGCAGGAAGAGAAAGAAAGCGAGAGGGAGAGGGACAGAGAAAGAAGAGAGGAGGGGAGTGAGGGAAGGATACGAAGGGACAAAAATACATGGAGGGGGATTGGCAAGGAGGTGAAGAGGACTAGCAAGGGAAAATAAAAGCAGTAGGGAGACACAGGGATATGCGAAAATTTGTAATAAAAAGAGAGAAGGAAAGGAGTTGTCTATATACGTAACTAAAGACATCACATTCTCAAAGTTCCAGAGAAAAGAAAAAGCAAAGTAATAGACGAAGAGAGAGAAGATGAAGAACGAAGAGAATCGATCTGTAGACGTAACTAAACACATCACGCATCAAAGAAGAAGTATGAAAGACGATCAAAATAAAGAAGAAAACAGTAATATGGAAAAATGCATGACAAAGAGAGGAGGAAGTTAATACGAGGAAAGGTCTGGTCTTTTTAAACTCATCACTGCAAAGAGAAACAAAACACAAACGAAAAAAAAAAAGAGACAAATACCAGAAGCCAGAAGAGGATGCTTTCTTTACAGCTTTAACAGCACAGCGATCATAAAGCAACAACTAGGAAGATAATAAAAACAGCCACAGTAGGTAACAGCAATACGACACGGGCAAAATATCGCCTTAAAATTCTTGAGTACCTAACACATCACTCTCAAACACAACCCAGTCTCCTGATTCTCTCTGTCAGAAGTTGAGAGTTGGACGGACTGGCGTAAATGGAGAGAGAGAGAGAGAGAGAGAGAGAGAGAGAGAGAGAGAGAGAGAGAGAGAGAGAGAGAGAGAGAGAGAGAGAGAGAGAGAGAGAGAGAGAGAGAGAGAGAGAGAGAGAGAGAGAGAGAGAGAGAGAGAGAGAGAGAGAGAGAGAGAGAGAGAGAGAGAGAGAGAGAGAGAGAGAGAGAGAGAGAGAGAGAGAGAGAGAGAGAGAGAGAGGTAGTGAAGAAGGATACGAACAACAGAAACAGCAACATCACAGGTAGAAGACATTAAAAGACCAGAAAGAGGAAGAGGAGGAGAAGAAGCAGAAAAAGAAGAAGAACAAAGAGGAAGAGGAACAGTAGGAGGAGGAGAAGGTATAATTGAGACGGTGTACACTCGAGAACTACTTTATTGCCTGTTTTATTTCCCAGCCGAGGCATAAATCAAGAGGGCGAGAGGACGGCGAGACAGCTGGAGACGCGGCGCTGCTGGGTGGGGCAGAGGAGGCGCTCCATCAACGCTATAATTATGGCTTAAACTCCATCAAAAGTCGAAGTATCTGACCGTGGACGCGGGGCTTTGTGGCGGGGTGGCTCAGGGTTTGCTATTGTTACTCTCTTACCCTACCACAGCCAGCCTTCCATCACTCAAGCCCCGGGCAAGGCTGAGGTGGTGGTGGTGGTGCGGCTGTTGTGGTTGTGGTGAGGTATGATGTGTGGTGATGGTGATGGTAGTGATGGATGTCAGGATGTGGAAGATCTGAACGTGTTATGATGCAGATGGATTGTAATATTCACTAAAGGCTGATGCGGTGGTGGTGCGGTTGTGGTACATGCAATGTGTGACACGTGGTGGTGGTGGTGTGGTGATGATGGAAGTAATGTGGGGAGTCTGAATGTATTGTAAAGTAGATGGACTGTTTAATATCTACAGGCATTCCATTTATAGCTGATTTTCTGAGCGTCGCTTGACATTTAAGAGTTGGTGAAATGCATATTCATAAAAGAGGAGAGGAAAGCAAGGTTAAATCTGCCGGAATTACTGGAGAGGAGATGAAAAGTAGGTATGATAATAGACAAGGTAATGACCGATTCATGAAGGAATGCAGGCGAGAGCGATTCAGGTAAGTAAGTCAAGGTAAGATATCTCTCATCATGCCATAAACATCTCCACGGCTCTCACTCAACTCTCTTTCTTCGGAATACTATTTACATTAATGAGACACAGATACAATACATTTCTTTCAAATTGCAAGAAGAAAAGAGGATTTTTTAAAGAAAGCTTATGGATGCAATGAAAGGAGATAAACAATAAGCATAACAACGAAAGGCACAGATGACAGAGTTAATTGAAAAAAGCTGATCGACTGGGGCGACCTCTTGTGGGAACAGGTGAAATGAGAAGGTGCAGTAATTTCAAACTTTCAAGGCTTTCCTAGGAAAGAAAAAAAAAAACATGCTAATAGTGGCGGTAATGGTGCTAGAGTACAGCTAAGAGCGACAGTATTGAGTGACTATGAGTGGACAAAAACACACATCCGCTAATTTCAAAGGATGCTCTCACGCTATTACATCATATTTCACTCCTTCTCTCTCTCTCTCTCTCTCTTGTACATTCTTTAACGTATATCCGCTATATGACAGATGCCTCCCTAAGAGCACACGGTAAGGGAGTGCCCGTTTTTCCTTACTGCCGCTGCCTCAGTATCGCCGCTTTTGTCCTTGCCAGTCGCACGCCATTATGATGACATTGACAAAAGGCTTCCATCCATTACACACCAGATGCTTGCAATACATTCTCAACTATTATGATTACGAACTCTCTTATGACTCTATTTTTTTCTCTCTCGGCTATAATTATCTTAGTTTGTATGCTTGATGAAGAGGTTACGATACCCAGCTCTTCCCCGCTTCCTTCTGCTTTGTTTGTCTTTGCTCTGCCCTCGTAGTCTTGGCGTTTGGAGAGGTTCTAGTGTAAATTATATAGATAAGTATGTTTTTGCATATAGAAGGCGTTGGTGCACGTAGAAAGCTTTAGGTCATCGATTACGTGGGAACTAGTATAATCTAAATAAGCGCTTAGAAACTAGGTTAAATGTTTTTGAGAGAGAGAGAGAGAGAGAGAGAGAGAGAGAGAGAGAGAGAGAGAGAGAGAGAGAGAGAGAGAGAGAGAGAGAGAGAGAGAGAGAGAGAGAGAGAGAGAGAGAGAGAGAGAGAGAGAGAGAGAGAGAGAGAGAGAGAGAGAGAGAGAGAGAGAGAGAGAGAGACTTCACATGCACTTCTATAAAAAAAATCATCATGAATACCGCACCCCCTAAAAATATGAATGAATGAATATATAAATAAATCATCAAATAGATGAGTAATTTAATAAGCAACAGCAACGCAGTGTTACATGAGTTCAAACATAATGATAAATAAACCAAGATTGTTTCCTCCCCACCATAAAAAAAAGTCACACACCTACAAACATGCAGACACTCGTATCCATACACAAACAAACAAACAAACAAACACACACACACACACACACACACACACACACACACACACACACACACACACACACACACACACAAGCATCGAAGTTACACGGGCCAGAAGAAGCCAAGGAGAGCGTGTGACAAATATTAATGATCAATCCTCTCCACTACAATGCTCCGTTTCTGGAAGCCTTCCCGGAAAAAGGAAAGACCCAAAACACTTTACGGCTCACAAAATATAAGACTATTTTCCCAACGTCGACTTTCTGACCGCAAGAAAAAAATAAGGTAAAAATAAGAAAATCATGCTGTAGGCGCTGAAATGTGTGTGTGTGTGTGTGTGTGTGTGTGTGTGTGTGTGTGTGTGTGTGTGTGGTGATAAGTATAGGAAGGAACAAAGTGATGGTAGTTTATAGGAAAGAAGTGCTTTGCGTGGTGGTGAGATTGATGAGAAGAGTGGGTACAATATGATGGGTGGACGGGAGACATGAGTCGTGGTGAAGGTGTGGTGGAGAGGGTGGATGGTGAGTGCGTGTGTGTGCCATGGTTGCGAGACAAGATAAGAAACAGGAAATATACATTTGATTCAAACATTAATTTCCTTCAAAGTTGATATTTTACTTATCTTTAATTCCACAGTTCATATGTTATTATCAGCCCGGCTAGCTCAGTCGGTAGAGCACGAGACTCTTAATCTCGGGGTCGTGGGTTCGAGCCCCACGTTGGGCGAGGTTCTCTTGTGAACTTTTGTTTTGCTTAGCACGATGTAAACTCAGATGGCTGCTTACTTACTGAAAGCTGAGGAAGAAGCATGGGAAGAGGTAGAGGAAGAAAACCAAAAACCACAGAGACATGCAGCTACAAGTTGTCATGATAAAAGGATAACAGATGCTACTTTTGTTAGAAATATATAGGTGGAAAAAATGTTTCAAGTAGGGAGCCGTCTGTAGTACTTTTAATATAGTTTCCGCTCACCTGCGCAATGTAACAGGGACCTCCAAAATTCGTGGTTGTGTTTTCGAGCCCCGTGTCGGCCGCCCAATTTTAGTGGCGCTTGGCTTTGATCCAGACTGGAGCCCTGCCTCCTCCCCTCTCCCAGTGCCCTGCGTCAGGCTCCCACACCGCCTCCCACTCACTACACTAGCATGGCAGCGCGTAACTTTTTAAAATTTTGGAGTGAAGTAGTAATGTTCAAATATTAAGCTAAATCTCCAAGCTTGAACCGAACAGGATATTCAATACTTGTAAAAACGTAACCTGTGTTTAGACAAAGTACACATTCACCTGCACGCCACGCAAGCAAGCAAAAAGAGATAGACGGGAAATAATGCTATAAATTTACATCCATTTAGATAACCTGAAGCGCAGAGTGCATCTTAATTGAGCTCCAGGAAGTCAAAGCTAGAGAGAAGGCAGGCGCTCTGAGAGGAGTGACTAAGGCTGGCCGGAGGAAGAAGTTTGTCACACAGAACCCTATCATTCCACCAGTCGGGGCCAACGCGACCAGCAGCCACTTGTTCTTTTCTAATTTAAGAGGAAATCTTCGCTACAGCAGTAAAATGAACATACAATAGCTGGTGGTCAGGCTTGCTGTGCGCTGTGAGAAATGCAAGCTTCAATATTATGAAGCTTCAGTGCAAGAAATGAACTTGCTTATAAATTAGAGCGAGTTGTGTAGTGCAGCGAAAATGGTGGTGGTGATGGTTGCCTCAGAAACCTTGCTACTGATAATTCATGTCATTCCCTCGCCAAGCTTCTCTTTTTCACCAACAATGCTCACTCACGTATTCCTTCCATTCTGATCATCCTCATTTGCAGTTAATCGCTCTGATGCCCACTGAGCTGCTCTACCCTTCCTTTGTATCTTCCTCAGTTCATCTTCATATCTTTTTCCTCTTTACTTCCTCCTCCCACGTGGTATTGCGTCTTAATTCCTGACGTCCTCATCCTCCTAAGTTACAAATCCCAGATATCACTGCTCCTTCTCCCAGTCTACTCTCCTTCTATCCTTCATCTGGTCTCTCTTCTCTCCTCCTCCCACATACCTTCGCTTCTACCCTCCACCCTTTTCATCTTTACCTCTTCCCACGTCCCTGTTCTCCCGTCCACGCCCTAACTAAATCTCCTCCTTCTTCCCCTTCTAACTCCTCTAATGCGACTCATCTTAATAAGGTTATCATATCAAATAGCGTGTACTTTTTTAGATTTAAATCCTTAGCTGATCCACTATGAAAGTTATTGCTATAGTGTGTGTGTGTGTGTGTGTGTGTGTGTGTGTGTGTGTGTGTGTGTGTGTGTGTGTGTGTGTGTGTGTTTTACATTCCTTCTGTGTGGCTCTATCTATCTATATATTCCTCCATCATCTCTTCACCATCACCTCCTCTTCCTACTCCTACTCCTCCAATCATTGCATCTCCCACCCGCTGTTCAAGACTACCATTCCATAAAACTCGTGTTATCCTTGTTTGATTCTGCCTCATCGTCTGTTCACTCCGTTTCCTGGCATGTGACTCTTTCCCTCCCTCCTTCCTTCTTTCCCACTACTCTCTCCCCCTCCTCTCCTCTTATTCCATCCTGGTACTCCTCTCCCACACTCTCGCCCACCTCTCTCTTCCTCACCTCGCCCCCTGGCTACACTGACAACATCCTAAATCACTCTCATCATCGCCACCAGTTTATTTATCACAACTCACCGTGTCCGTTTTTGTCCCTTTGTCCGATTCCGTCAAGTGGAAGTAAATAATGAAGTCGTTACCATCCCGAGTCGGTTCGCGCCATTGTTACCGTTAGATTTATGAAGTCCCGCGCACAAATACTCAGTTATTAGCTGCCTATTAGGGTGCATTTCAGTTGAGTTGTCGTGAATTAGCCGGAATGTTTGCTGTATTACTAGATGGTACCGGAGCAGAACACCAACGCCACACTCTGCTGCCTCCAGTCCTCCTCCTGCTCTTTTTTTTCCTCCTTCCTCATGCAGCTGGTCAAAGGATGGAGGTAGAGAAGGTGAAGGAGTAACAGGAGGAGGACATAACTTCACTCCATCACATTCAAGTCCTCCTTCTTCGTATGGGTTCCATCCATCGACCGCCAGGCTCTAGGTAATGGCCTAAACTGCAGCACTCGAGGAAGGAACACGCGAACTTAATAAAATAAAACAACTTATAGAGAGTGAGAAACGCGTGGGTCTTGCCTCTCACCCGCGCCCGACACTCTGTATGACGACTTCATTACGTCACATTGTTGGCTGGGTGACGCGCCTGACAGTCACCCACCCTCCGGGGACACTCCTGGACCAATGCGAAGGAGAGAGGGAAAGGAAGAAGGGATAATATGAGAAAAATGGGGAGGGCACTTGGAAGAAAAGGGAAAGGCAGAAAGGAGCTTCAATCCTATGCAAAGGAATGGAGAGAGAGAGAGGGGAAACGAAAGAAGGAGAGCATTAGACAAGGAAAAAAACGGAAAATGGAGGGAGAGGAGACATGGAAGAGAGGGAACGGGAAGTAAGGAGGGAGCTACATTTCATGAGGAAAAGAAAAGAAAAGAAGGATCGGAAGGAAGAGAGAATGATAGCAGATGAAAATGGAAGAAGGAAAAGGAAGGAAAAATAACGAGGAAAATAAGACAAGAAAATAGAGGGAAAGGACTTAATTCTTTGAGAAGAGATAGGAAGAGAAAACGAAGACTATAAGGAAAAAGGAAAAAAAGACCAAAGAAAAAAAGAAAGGGATGTGAAGAAAGAGGGATTTCTATCCTATTCCCAGTGAGTCTGTGCTGGCGAAGCTGCGCTCTGTCACAGCTAGAGAGATAGCACGTCTTTATTCAGTGATGTACAGGCGAACTCCTCACCGGCGACGCTGCGGAGTTATATGGACGTGAAGAATTTTTACTACATTTGGTCGGATGAAAAGAGCGCCACTGAAGGGACGCAGATAACGTGAACAGAGGAGCGAGCGCCAGACGAGGAACTAGGAGATCTGAAGCTTGTAAAGATGTGTGTGTGTGTGTGTGTGTGTGTGTGTGTGTGTGTGTGTGTGTGTGTGTGTGTGTGTGTGTGTGTGTGTGTGTGTGTGTGTGTGTGTGTGTGTGTGTGTGTGTGTGTGTGTGTGTGTGGGCGTGTGTGTGTGTGTGTTCTCTCAAGCGTATAAGAAACTCGTAGAAAAAAAAATTATGAAAAAGATATATAAACTAAATGATACTGAATAGTCCGCATTTGCAAAAATAGAATAGATAAATTAATAAATATTTGCTTTGAAAGAACACCTCATTTTCCTCCATTTTTGCCGTTTAGACAAACACTAAATAAAAAATGCAGACTTGTGAACAAACACTAAAATTATGTCCAAAATTCAAGTAAAACCTTCCAAAGTACCTGGAGTAAAGTAAATAAACCCCCAATGCAATGGACACTCAAACAAGAGACAATGACAGCCGTGGAGTGAGTTGTCAGTGTGCGAGGATTTGGAGAGAGCAAAAGCGAGAGACACAGAGAGACAGAGAGACCTTATACTCCTGACCATTCTGTCTGCCTCACAGTGCGCCTCACCTCACCTCACCTCACCTCACCTCAAAGTTAAATCAAGATCACCTGTTTGTACCACCCTGAAATACGAGCCACTTAGCCTCTCCAGCCCACGAGGCGCCTAGTGATCACGCAGGTTACCCATAAGGACGAGTCACCCCAGCCCAGAGCGCCGCCTGATCTTTGCTTAGTGGCTAATAATGTTGCGGCGACCACGATAACGTCCCTCCGGCCCCTCGACGTGTCTGCCGCCAGTGAATCCAGCCGCCGCTCGTCCACGTCGCCTTGTGTTACAAAGTCGTCATTCTGGAGCTCTGTGACACCCCCTTGTTGCTGGAAAGAGGAGGAAGAGGAGCACGAGAAGATGGTGGTGTGGTGGAGGGAGGAGGGGTAAAAAAATACTCGTCCAGAAATATCAGGTTACGTGGACGCCTCGTAATAGAGGATGAACGTAAATTTACTCCATTTGCCGGGAGGAGCGAGGAGCAGTGAGGGCGGCGGCCGGATCGTCGACAGCGCCCCTCGCCAGCCGCCTCCACGACCACATTTAGGGATCATTATTGGCGTAATAAAGACATAACCTCCGCCGAGATACCACCCCTGGACTTATAAAGACTAAACTATCTCCCTCTTATATTAAACGAATGAAGACTTGTGAAGATTTTCATAGCAGCTCCAAGCTTAGTTTTATCATCCTTCTGTATTTTTCTTTTTTTAACTCAAGGGCAACGACCAGACGGCGCTTGCCAGAAGACTATGACGCAAATTATTACACGTCGACGTGGGAAGAGTCGCACTTGGATGACGTCAAATAAAAAAGACAACGGTGGTGTTGCCGTGGATACCAATAAAACTATCCATTACACTCCGCTCTGTGAAAGAGACAAGCTGAGGTAAAAAGTGTAAGAATTTAAAAACTTGCAGAGAGAGAGAGAGAGAGAGAGAGAGAGAGAGAGAGAGAGAGAGAGAGAGAGAGAGAGAGAGAGAGAGAGAGAACCGTCCAAAGCAAAGATGTCTCCTTAAACAAACAAACTTGAGTTAATACATTCATTTAGAAAGGTAAAAAACTAACGCTAAATTTTTTTTCCCAACTCCAGTGATGCTCATTCCGCCATGGGCGTGATGAAAAAGGTTGATCACTGACAATCTCTACATTTTCCAAGGCTATTTCTAAATCATGTCTTGTCTTCCACATCTTCCCACACAAGTGACATGAAAATTTTTTTCATCTTCCACTAACTCATCTTAAGCTGCACCACCTCGGGACGCGATGCTGTGGATTAGGGATGTTGTTGGTTGTGTGTTGTCTGATAATGAATATGATCTAAATGAATTGCGGGTAAAGCCAGTTGTGAGGTCTTTCAGAGTTGCTAGGATGGCGCAGCAGCTCTATCTAGAGAGGTAAAAGATGTTTATCGCCGCGATGCTCCTCTCCCAGCCTGCTATCTGGGAACCTCGGGGCCTGTCGTGGGCGGCGGCACTATCGGGATAAGCCCATTTACTCCCCCTCCTGGTGGGCCCGGGTGAGGAGGCGCTGGTTTGGGGCGATGGATGGTGTGGTAATTCTTGGTGCTCGACTCATGATATTGGGTTATTGCTGACTAACCACCCATTAAGCACCAGCTGCTGCCGGCTAGCCATGCCATAAGCCCGTGATATCAACGGTGGTGGATGTGGCTACAATCATCCTACCATTTCGTGGATGTTCTCCTCGACGCGGTCAGCTGCCGACTGTGGTTACGTATCATGCCTGGCGCAAGGAACAGGTTGATGATGAGGACTTAGGACAGGACTTCATTCGTGCCTCATTTTGACGGTGTGTTATTTGCCAGCACCCTCAGCACTCCCAACACACTCAGCACACTCGTGAGTCGTGTGGGACGTCGCCACTAATTTAAGGAGCTTGTCACATTTGGTATTAAACGATCATCTGGCTCTTATATATGCAAGATGCTCATTAACGCTGATATATAAAAATCTCTTACGTTTGGTGTCCTCTTTAGGAGTACTTAAATATATTCGCCCTTAACACGTTTGGTTTCGGATGACCAATTAAATCCCAAGCAACTCAAAACCAAACCACACTCTCCACAATGCCTTCACATTCACCTTTATGAGATGTATGAATAGCTGATGATACGACTGTTCCCTGATGGCCACACTAGGCCTTCGTCCCTCCCTTACACGTCGCGGCCAGGACGGATTCTACCGCGGCCCAAACAGAATATACTACTGACACGCACATTCACACTAATGACAAACACCCTCGTCAGAGCGACCGAGCAAAACCCAGCGTAAGCATAAGCGAATATTTACGGCGCGAGAGGATGTGATTGCCTCATTTAAGTTACTTGTGAGTGCTTACTGTGTTTGGAGATCCGGTTTAACTTGTGGCAATGTTTGTGGGCCTTATGATGCGAGTACCGAGAAAGAGTAGGTCATGTGAGAGGAGGGAGTGGCAAGGAATGAAGTAGTGTAGTAAGGACAGAGGGATAAATAACATAAATATAGCCACAAGAGGAGCCGCTGCAGTAAAAAGAAGACAGGAAGAGTGGGTCTAAGGAAGTGACATCAGATTGCTAAGTAAGTAATGGAGTGAAAGGAAAGAGGTGAAGTCATCATTCCAAATAAGAAAGGCGAAATTTTGACCAGGTTTTCTTCTCTCTCTCTCTCTCTCTCTCTCTCTCTCTCTCTCTAAGTCTAATTTTGAGGCAATCCATCTGTCTATGTGTGCATGAATACCTATTTCTCTCTCTCTCTCTCTCTCTCTCTCTCTCTCTCTCTCTCTCTCTCTCTCTCTTTCTGCTTTATCATCGTCACCATCGCTAGCAATCTCAACATGGCCAATTACAATACGCAATGTTAACAAGACCAACAATAAATATACGACACGCAGGTAATCAGGCCGCGAGACATACGAGGCGGCGCCACGGACCGACGCGGGGGACATGTTGGGCGCGACGCAGAGAGAGTTGTGAGGAGGCGGGTGATAAGTGGGCCGGGTAATGTGTCGGCGAGAGGACCGCCTTCTCTCTGGGGGGCCGCCATTGTCAACCTCTCCCGCCGGCACCCCAACTGTTATTTGTGTCTTTATTTACCTTACGTCAGCCTCGGCAACGCATTCGTAGCCGCCTCATGCAGGAGCCTTTGTCGCTTTAATTTCTGCGCGGATTAACACCAGCGGTTTGCGTGGGAGAGAGAGAAGAGGAAATGGAGGAAGAAGAGGAAGTGGAGGTATTGTGTACTGTGCTGTTGTGGAATATTTTCCTTTCTCTCTGCCTTGGTGTGTGTAGTTGTGTTTCATGTGTGTATTTGAATAATGCAGGGGTCGCATGTGAAAATTCAGGGGTTTCTTTTATAACTCTCAGTGACACATTACTCCATTTCTATTTCTTGAATTATTACATATTATGAAACACACAAAAATGACATATTGTAAGTTCACAAATGAAACTAATTATCCTTAAAATGCTACAAATAAAAAGCTATGCCAAGATAAGTCTAGCTCTAAGTCAAGAAGCTCCACTGGTATGACACCTGAAAGTATTATTTCTATTGAAGTCACCTCGAGAGGTAAGGTGAGAAAGAGACGTCACCCTCACCTCACTACCGCCTGGCCCACCTGGCGTCTTCAGGTGGCCGCTCTCTCTCTTTCTCTTCAGCTAGTGTGTTTGCCTTTTATGTCCAAGCGGCCTTTTCAGGGAGAATGAAAATTTAGTTAGGTCCTTCGCAGCGTCACACAAAGAGCCACACCAACTTCTACTACAGAGCCCAAACCCTCCACACCAAGAGGTGCCCTCCCTTCCCTTATCCAGCCCTTCCTTCCCTTCTCCTTTACTCCTGCTCTCTCTTACTCTTACCACCTCTCCCCACATCTCCCCCGTCACCGACCCACCGCGTTTCGAAAACCCCCTGAAATCAGCGCCTAATAGTGCGAGTCGGCGAGGGTCTTTCATTGCTGAGAATCGGACGTCGAGGAGTGGCCATCTATAGCTTGTTTTCCTCTGTCCGCAGCCAATTATTCCTCGGATAATACACTTTGATTGCATAGAATTTCCTCAGTGGTCTATGTGGTGTAGATCGCGAGGAAGCCACTTGTGTTATGCGAACGACACGCCAGCCCTGTGGAGACGTCTTGATAATAATTATAGGTTTCATTTGCAAGTCATTTACATATTGTGAATGCAAGAGCCAGTGAGAAGCAGCTGAAGGCCCTGTGTGGCTTGCTGTGGCGCCTGAGACAAGGAGGAAACTGAGGGTGCGAGGCTTTGCGGGAGTGCATGATGAAGGGAGAAAAGAACTCGAGTGACACCAGCTGAAGCTTGAGTAATGTTCTGACATCTGGTAGTGGTGGCGGTGGAGGGGTACGATGAATAGAGTATCAATGACGTAAGGAGGGAGC